>NC_056738.1:19431205-19433705 GCF_019279795.1 Protopterus annectens | reverse complement strand
GAATATACTTAATGTCTTTTAAGAACATGCTGCCATTGAAATTACTCATTATTTATTGGCTGTCCTACCATTGTATTTCAGTTTGTAAGTATCATATTCATTCTTCTCTCTGTATTGTGCATATTAACTATTTTTTTTTCTGTCTGCTTGGGCCAAATTGCGGCTGAAAATGGTCTGGTTATCAAATCAAAACAAAAATAAACATAGGATCATTTCTTTTTTTTTTAAACAAGAAACATCTTTATTAAATTATCATTTCTGGCAAAGGCAGTCATATATGTATATAAATGTAAACAACCCATATTGACATACTTTAGATGCAAACATTGTACAACACTTAGTCTATCCAGTCATTGTCTGTGAAACATAACATAGCTCATTCAACTCCTGCCTTCTTTTAAACCTCATTCCTCCTCCAAAACATAATTCTGCATGTATTCTTCCCATAATTCCCACTTTCTTGTATGTAATTTCCTCCTACCCTTTTTTTGAAGATTCCATTTCCAGTTGTTTTATCTCTGTTTATTATATTCACTATTTGTGCTGCAGTTAGTTTCGACTTGGATTTCCATTTTTCAGTAATTTCTTTTTTGGCAGCCACCATAATTAGAATCAGCAAGGCATAACTATGTCTAGGCAATTCCAATTCTATGTCATAGCTCAAAAATAATTTCCTTATTTGTACTGATTTGCTTACCTAGTATGTAGAGTGTGTGTGTGTGTACCTTTAAGAAGCATTTCCAAGGACTGCACTTGCATATAAATAGCAAGCACTTGCTAGCTTCATTGACATTTTGAGAGTGCAGCCAGAGAGGGAGCATGTATGTGAGAGATAATCAGTTTGTTTTTAAGTTTATCTGATTTAAAGTTACTGAGCCTCAATTCTGATGTGTTTGTACATAATAAAGCTGCTTGAACAGAACCCACAAATGTTTGTCTGTTTTATCCTTAACGTTCAAGCGACCCAGTATTTCTGATAGAGTAGTCTGTAGGGGATTTTTAAAGTCTGCCAACTCATTACTCTCCCAAAAAAAATATGTTCTTTGAAGTCTGCTTGGGGTATAAAAATAAATACCTATGTAAACACTTGCAAGCAAAGATCCTACATTTTCCTAGACTTTGTTGCATATTTATGAGTCATAATAAACATAGGAGCTTAGGAATCATGAGGCAAGTTTGCCTGAGGACTACATATACCTATGCAAACACCACACTCAAGAAGTAACGTGTGTATCCAGGTGGGCAAAACATGTCAGACCAGGGATGAACTTCTAAGTACCTATCCATTCGTCAAAGTGAGCCTTGAAGGAGACCAGCACATCAGTCTGCTTTACATGCAGAGACATTTTGCTCCGTAAATGAGCCACCAAGTAATGAAGCTCTCTGTCAAATGTTCTTCATTTTTATATTGGTAGATGTGCAGGTTATTGATTTGTGGGGGTTTGTAGAGATTCTTCCTGTGAAGGCATAAAAGATCCATTAGGGATTTTGTTGGCACAAAATATCAGGCATAGATTTCCACACAGGTGTCTACAAGTAACAGAGTGTAGGTATAGATCATAGTAGCCCGTTTCTGTTAGCTAGGGGTTTTTAAACCATTAATCTTTTCTGTCAGGAATCTTTGTTTGCCTGTCTAGCTGCATGATATGCCTGGCTAGATGCATGCTGGAGAGATATCATTGAAGTCAATAATTTCTCTAATTATAACAGAACAGTAGACAGTAACATTCTTTGACCTAAAGTAGATACCTGTAGACATCAGTTGTGCTAGACAGAAGGATATTTTAACTACTCTTGCAACTTGTTAGACAAAGGTGAGAGAATTTCATCCCAGGTGCAGACGTTATGAAGCAGTTCAGGAGGAGAGCACACAGTGCATTGCATCTTGGCAGGAAATCACCCTGTCTGTGTTCCTTGTGGCAACAGCATGACCATAGCACTATGCAAGGCACCGTTCTTATTCACTGACACTGTCCTACCCATTATGTATGATTTAATCAGAATCTGTCTCATTTAGATAACCTTATCACCCTTCCTTATTACAAACCAAGTTTGAAGATTCTTTTGCACTTGAAAGACACACTAGACAAGATTACATCATCTCTTTCTTGAATGTGGTGGGAATATGTTTCACTTAGTTTATGCTGCCCATTTTTAATTGCATAAACTCTGTTCAGTGCAACAGTGCTTTGGGAGGAGGGGAAAGAAGGATGAAGCTTGAAAAGTGGAAAATAAAACTACCATAGTCCGGGGATAGCTATATGTCATAGTATTCAACTGTGCCACATGACCTGATGCTGGTATTTACCTAGAGACCATTTATTCATCACAGTATACCTGCCAGAGAGCTCTCTTGTTTTCTCTCACTCTCAGTTTTTCAGTGGTCATGTCCAGTACATACCAGGTGTCCCCATAATGCAGTTTGCTGCACACATCTGTCGGAAAGGCACCCCAAGAGCCCTTCTTGGCAGATATTTCAAATATTCCTGCTATGCTGTAA
>NC_056738.1:19418705-19423705 GCF_019279795.1 Protopterus annectens | reverse complement strand
AGCTGGTGAGTTGTTTGTCTATGATGCCCGAGTGGGGTATTGTTTCAAAGGCTTTTGCAAGGTCAAGGTAGGCTGTGTGAACTACCTTGCCCTCATCAATGGCCTTAGTGACTGTTTCAAAAAAGTCGACCAAGTTCAAAAGGCAGGATCTGCCCTTGACAAAGCCAAATTGGGTAGGATCCAATGTCTGTAGGTCCCCAATGTCTTTGTTTGAGTTCCATAATGATCTTCTCCATAGCTTTGCAGACCAGGCTCGTCAAGCTTATGGGGCGGTAATTTCCAGGGTCCGTAGAAGCACCACCTTTGTGAAGTGGGACCACTGTTGCTGTATGCCACTCTTTGGGTACGTACCTGTAGTAAGGCTAAGATTAAACAGCAGCCTTATGTGTGGGTTTAGTTCCTCTTGGAGTTCATGTAGCACACAGCCCGGGACACCGTCCGGTCCCATTGATGCTGTGTTTTTAGCTTTAGAGAGGGCGGCTCTCACCTGGGCATCTGAGATGTTAGGGAGGCTACACTCTGCTGGGATAGTTATTTCTCCTTTTGGGAATTTGCACTGAACACCTGTCTGCCAGAATGTTGGCAATGTCAGTGGGTTCAGTGTATTTTGTGTCATTTTGGACTAACTCTGAGCATATCTGGGAGTTTCCACCCAGGTTTCTAACATAGCTAAATATATATATATATATATATATATATATATATATATATATATATATATATATATATATATATACTAGCTGCTAGTAAAAGGGTCTAGGGAACTACTAAAGGGGCGGTGAATACCGCACAACATGGCTGGGCTAATATATGCCTTCGGGCAGATAGCCCAGTACCAACCTATGAACCTATATATATACATGTGTGTGTGTATACATATATATGTATACATATATATATATATATATATATATATATATATATATATGTGTGTGTATATATATAAGAAGTTCTTGCTACAATAAAAGGATGAAAGCTAATTAACACTTGCTCCTTCATCTTTTGTTCGTTAAGAAGTTTGAATTTAATAACGTAAGCACACGCTTTCGGAGAACTCAGTGGTGCTCCATCTTCAGACAAAAAGATCAAACATTTCTAAATGCCAAACACAGTTGTATAAAATAAATTATGTTAATTCAATGTGTTCAAACTAACGAATCACATAACCCCATTCGTTAGTTTGAACACATTGAATTAACATAATTTATTTTATACAACTGTGTTTGGCATTTAGAAATGTTTGATCTTTTTGTCTGAAGAAGGAGCACCATTGAGTTCTCCGAAAGCATCTGATTACGTTATTAAATTTAAATTTATTTTACATTGTCCGCCTTGGATTTGTGCTTTCTGCAGCTCATTTGTTTAGTTTACTTTGGTTTATCGTTTTGCTTGTTCAGTGCTTTTTGGTTTATCTGGTTCATGTATAGCCCTATGAGCAGTTTGGAAGCATCTTCTCAAGGCTCTTTATTTTCACAGTCAGAACATCAGGGAGGACATTCTGGTATTAACCAGGCACCTATTTGTGAGGCGAATGCCGATGGCAATTTAACGGTCCTTTTGGGGATGATCATGGACCGTATGGATAATCTCACACAGCGGTTTGATGCATTTCAACCATCTGGTCTTCAAACTGGCACCAGCTCTCTATCAGCTCAGTGTCCCGGTTCTGGATTGTCTTTGCTTCAACCGGCACAGCAACCACCCATAAGTATTGGAACTAATGTTCAGTCAACAGGCAATGATGCAAACAGCAATCGTGTTTTTCATTTACCCGGCTTGCAGGCGAGTCATGGAAACTCATCTTTAGGGTTAAACAATCGAGTTCACACTAACTCGCCTGAACAAGGTATGTCCCAGACTACTCCTACTATTTGTGGCTTTTTGAGTAACATTGATTTTTTTGAAAAGGCAAACATTGACGCTAATGACATGCCTACAACTAGTAACACTGAATCAATTGTAAGTAACATTTTACAGCTTGTTAACGCGTTTGATTTAAAACTGTTTAAATGCAGAAAACTCCAATTGGAAATATCATATTTCCAACAATGTTTGGCTAAGAAAGTTGTTCCTAAAGGGCTTCAACAGTGGCGATTTCCTGTAGGACTTGTCGAGGGGTCACGGTTTCACAATGACTTGCTCACATTATTCGATAAGCAAGCTTTCAAATTTATTAACTTGTTGATTTTACATTACAACAAGGAAGCTGAAGTTCTCCAAAAAGATTTGGAAGCCCTTGAACATCAAATCAGAAGTGACAGTGACTTTTTAAGGTATAAATACCAATATTTTCGTATTTTTAACAGCATTGAGGCCATATTGTGTAAGTTGGTTAACACTAAGAAGAAAAAGATTGATAGGGACATTCGCGAATACGCAAATAAAAAAGCTTATCTGTGTCCCCCCCACCTATTTTTAAATCAACTAACGAATCCAGGCAAGTTCTGTACTTGAGTGGACATTCATTAAATTTGGCTAATCAGAAGGGTGACGAGCTTAGTAACTAGGACGAAGAACCGCAACCTCTTCGTCGTAGCGAGCGCCTTATTAACAACACTAACAACAACAGTCACGGTATGTCCATCAGTGAACAACAGTTTCCATCCTCCTCAAATTCAAGTAGCCAAAATAATTTGCCCCAAGGGGGGTTTTCCAGGAACAACAAATCCAAGCAGGGGAACACGCGTGCGAGGAACAATTTTGGCAACTCCAGGAACAGGAGGAATCCGAGGAGGAGATAGTCAGCACACAACAAGATCCTGTAATTATGGTTGATTCTAGGGGTGATTTCAAAATCTATAACTACACTAGTTTTGATATTAGTGAAGACATGGTGGACTTCCTTTTGAAGGGTCTATCATTTGTGCCCGACTCCCACTTTGACGTTGTCAAAACCATTGTTGACTTGAGTTTCCTTACGAACAGTTTCAACTTAAACATCTTATTGCACGAGAAACACTCTGCAAGTGTTTGTAGTAATTTTAGAATTCCCAGTGTTTTTAATCCCCCCTTGCATGAGAGACTACGCAGTTTTGAGAAAATGTGTGAGTTAGATTTTAGGGCCTTAGCTAAGAATAATCTTTACTCAAACAAACACAAGTTGAATATCACTAAACTTGAGCATGATTTGATTTCAACATTGCAGAATTCTCATGTTAGAGTGATGAAACTGGACAAAGGGGGTGGTTTGGTCTTTATGGACCAATATTTATATGTTGGCAAAATGTTTAAAATGTTAGACATGGGTTTCTACACTTTCGTTACCATCATTGAAGTCAACCAAGCTTATTCTAGGATAAGAGGTATTGAAGATCTGTTCTTGGAAAGGGTCATTGACATTGACTGTTACCATTACTTGACGGTGGTGGCCCCCAGGCTCCCTGTCTTGTTTGGTATTCCTAAGATTCATAAATCTATTAGAGACCAACCTTTCCGCCCTATTGTTGACGGTCGTAGGTCTATCACTTACGCGTGTGCCAAGCTGATTGACAACATTTTGAAACCACTACTAGAACTCAAGTCGCAAATTTGTAGAGACTCGAGTTTTTTACAGGACATAGGGATTATCCCTTTTAATAGTGAGTGGTGGTTTCTAACTATTGACATTAAAGATCTTTATACTGTCATTCCTCAACAGCTTGGCACACAGTGGGTGAGTGAATTTCTTAGGAACAAAAAGGTCAACGACAACAATGTATGCTTGGTTGAAACTTTATTGGAAATTGTATTGAATTCTAACTTTATGTTGTTTGAAGGTAACATTTACCTCCAGTGTTCAGGTATAGCAGTGGGTTCACTGTGTGGGGGCAGTTTTGCCAACTGTGTGTTGGCATACTTGGAAAAAACATTCCTTTTCCCTGACACCATATTTAACGATTGTGTCGCCTGGTACACTAGGTACCAGGACGACATGTTTATATTTTGGAAAGCTGATCCCTCTTTGGTCCCTTCCTTTATAGAATGGATTTCTAACATGACCAGTTTTTTAGAATTTGCTTATAACTTACAGGAATGGCGTATTCGTTTCCTAGACATTTTGTTGATAAGGATCCCGTTAATCAAAGTCTTAGGAGTGAGATCTATAGGAAACCCACTTATTCCAACGCATTCCTTTATTATACTAGCAGCCATCTTAAACATCAGAAAAGAGCAGTCATAAAAGGGCAGATGGTTAGGGCTGCCAGGATGGTTTCTGAAGATGAAGTTTTTCTAGTGGAATGTGAGCGCTTAAGTGGCATGTTCACCAATAGAGGGTATCCTCCTGGTCTTGTTTTTGATATTAAAACTGAAGTTATCAACAAAAGGAGCTCAGGTTTTTATAAACCAATTTTGTCACTGCAAGACATGCCCCACACGGTGACGACACTTCAGAGAATAGTGTTCCGCTGGAGAACCAAACAGGCCCTTTTGTGACCAGATTTCTGTGCACCTTCAGTTTAGACCATTTGTCTGTTTTGAAGGTGCTAAAAAAGAATTGGTCTTTGTTCACAGAGGACCCCTATTTACTCAATAAGTTTGGTGATGGCCCCAAAGTTACTTTTAGGAGGAGGCAAAACTTGAAATCATTGTTGAAGGTTAGACCTAATGCTTTGTGAGTTCATAAAGTAGGCATGACTAAATGTGAACGTGTGTACAAACGCCACGATTAGGCTGAGAGACCAGGTCTATAAAATTATTGGTAAATTTAATTGTGAGACCGGGGCGTTGTTTATGTGGCTAACTGTCAAAGATGCAATGCATTTTACATCGGTAAGACCAAAAGGAAAATTAGGCAGCGCATCTACGAGCATATATATGCTATATAGGTAGAGGTGAACACAACAACGCTCTTGCTAGACACATTGGTTATTTTTCTGACCACTTCTTTAAGTTCACAGTTTTGAAGAAAGTAGATTGTGACGTTCGAGGGGGCCCTTGGCAAAATCTTTTGGAAATCTGTGAACTTTTTGGGCAAATTCGCACAGCTGCCTATATGTATCCAGGGTTGAATTGACTATGTG
>NC_056738.1:19314187-19406687 GCF_019279795.1 Protopterus annectens | reverse complement strand
CCACAGGAAAAAAAAATAGTCAATAAAACGAAGATATAAGTGGGCTTTCTGGAAGCCTTTTATATGGGTCAAAGTCTCCTCCCATGTGCTGAGGAGTTACAATTTTGCTTTACTTAGGACAGTTAACTCCATCTTCTTCCCCTCTTGTAAGTGTTCTTCCAAACATTAACATGAAGTAGGGAATATGCTTTAGAGTGGCCTATAAGTTTAACAAAGTCAAAAAAGTCCAATATTTCCAGGTTTGCTTGTTCATCATGTTTCCAAAATGTAATTGGTGCTTTGTAAACCCACCTGTATTTCTCATTTTCTGAGTTGCTGGTTTTGTTCCTGTTTTATTGCTATTTACCAATTCCAGTCTCTGCTTCTTTTCCAACGTACTTTCGGTTTTTCTAGTCAACTGTTGTGCTTTTTTTCTGTCAAGCATTTTCCATTGAAACATTGGAAAAGGTTTTATTGGCTCAGTCTCTTTCTGTGGTATTTATTACCAAGAAAACAAGAAGCAGAAATCTCCTTCTGTTTCACAGTTCAATTTTTGTTGGATAAACTTTTATAGTTTGTCCTTGGCATGTTCTGCATCAAACATTGATTTTGTCCATCCAGGAAAGAGTATTCTGAAGATAGCTGGGTACAGCAGCTTTAAATCTCATGCTGCCTTCTCGACATTCCCTGATTAGAAGAGCAAATTTACTCCTGTTCTGCCTGATGCACAGTGAGTAAACATTTCTCATAAACACTCTATTTCACTTTTAGTACTTTATCCTACTGCCACAGTTTTGTCAGAATCAACTCCTACTGCTGGTAAGATTGCATCTTTACTATTAAAGGTCTAGGTGGCTTTCTCCTGGCCAGGTTTGGAACATACACATGATGTGCCCTTTCCATTAACAACAACTTTTGTGGAATACCAGTCCATTGGCTTATTTCTGCTTTCATAAAATAGTCTATTCCTTACAGCTTCTCTGCTACAGCAGAAAATTTCAGGTTTTCCCTACGTGCTCTGTCCTCTAATTCTGTTATTTTTTGAAACATCTCTTCTTGAGCAATCTCACACAGCCAGCCTTTTCTTCATTTTGCCGTCTATTTTTTGCATTTTTATTACCTCATCTGAATATCTCTTTAAAGCTTCTTCCATTTTTTTCCAGAATTGTGTTATTTGAGTTGATATGCTCCATCAGTGTTTTGTTTATTTTGTTCAGCTTTGAGGATATGTGAGTTATTTTTTCTTCTAGGTTACTGGAAGTCATGTCTTGCACCAAAGCTAGAGCCTGGACTGCTTTTTTCTGAACAACTGCAGAATTCTTCCCAGTGTTTTTCCTCATATTTTGTAATTGATTTTATTTCAGGTTCTCCAAATTTCTTTTTTGCTGGTATCTAGGCAGCACACTTACTAACCTGTTACACTAAATTCATACTTTGGGGTAAATTTCAGTATCTGTGTTCTGAGTCTCTGTTTTCACACTGGGGGAGCAGAAATTTAGCTGTTACCCACTGTGTGATCATCTTGGAAGTCCCATAACAGACCTATTCATATTTTTATTTATTTTTTATTTTTTTTATTTTACATTTGTTGACCGGGCTAGTCTAACTGGATATATGTCCAGTTTCAGTAGAGGCCCGGGGAGAAAAGCTCCAAGCATTAGTAGTGACAATGATTACAATATATAGTAATAGTCAAAACAAAATTACAGGACATTGTTACATTGAGGTTGACATAAGTTATTTAGAGTACTTAGTAGGTTATCACACAGATCAAATAATGTGAGCAGAAATTTGAGAGAGCAATCAAAAAAGCTAAGACAATATTGAAGTGTAAATAAAAATTTTTACAGGGTAAATAAGTGGGGTATAGAAGTGCAAGGAGAGCAAAAAGGGGAAGGAGACAACAGTCAGGGTATATCAGTCTGGGTTAGAGCAGGGACAAAGCCAATGATTTTTAAGATATTCTTTAAGATGCTTTTTAAAGAGATGAGAGGAAGAGATGTAAGTTCAGTAGGAAGCTGGTTCCAGCTTTTTCCTACAGTGTTGGCGAAAAGTGAGTCCCCAGGTTTGTTTTTAGATTTAATAGTGGAGACTAGAATTTTGTTAGCTGAGCGTAGAGTTGCAAGATTTTTGTAGGGGGTAATCAGTTTAGTAAGGATCGGGGTATTATTAGGGTGATAAAAGATCTTTTGGGTGATAAGTTGTTGACAAAGTAGTAGGTTCTGCAGTTCTAACCATCCCAGTTGTTTGAGGTTATGACAGTGATGAGTTCTGAAAGGGGTGCCAGTGGCAAATCTGGTTATGCTATTGTAACTAGTAGAAAGTTTGGTGAGGTTGTTTCTAGATAGGTTGGTGTATATTGCAGAAACATAGAAAAGGGTAGAGATTAGGTGAGTCTGGGCAATAGTGATTCTGGCTGAAGGGGTAAGGAAGGGTTTGATTCTGTAAAGGGTGCCTAATTTTTTGTTGACAGACTTTATAGTAGCATGAATATGGTCATCATAGCTAAGGTTGTTATCAATTGTTACTCCCAGTCGACGGGTTGTAGTGTCAGGGGATATGTTAGTTCCATTGCTAGAGGTGACTGTGAAGTGTGGATGAGGTGACCTATGAGTAGGAGCAAAGAGCAGTAATTTTGTTTTTTTGGGGTTTAAAAGGAGACAGTGTTGCATAAACCAATTTTCAACACTGTTAAATACTGTTTGAGTGAGGGCCTGGAGAGAGGTTATGGACTTGGCTGAACAAATTAAAGTTGAGTCATCTGCATATTGTATGCAGGTGGCTTGAGGAATTTTGGTATGTAGATCATTAATAAACAATGAAAAGAGAAGGGGTCCTAATATAGAGCCTTGTGGTACTCCAATGTTCACAGGGAGGGAAGAAGAAACAGTATTGTCCCAAAGTACTGCTTGTTGTCTGTTTTCAAGGTAGGATTTAAACCAATGTAGTGCTTGTGTATCGAGTGATTGGGCTTTTAGTATGTCAATAAGCAAGTTATGGTTCACCATATCGTAGGCTTTTGAGAGGTCAATAAACAGTGCAGAGGAGAAAGTATTATTATTACAATTTTTGTTTATGGAGTCAGAAAATGATAGCAGGGCAGTTGTGCTATGAAATGGTCTAAAACCATGCTGGCAGTCTGCAAGTAAATTGTTATGGAGAAGGTGGGCAAGTAGTTGTTTATGTATGCACTTTTCCATTATTTTAGCTATTGGAGAGAGTAAGGCAATAGGCCGAAAGTTGGAGAGCTGGGTAGAAGATCCACCTTTGTGTAGAGGGATGATGTGAGATACTTTCCATATGGAAGGGATTTTGCTTTCTAAAATTGTTCTGTTTATAAGGATGGAGATGGGATAGGCGATTTCTTTAGCTGCAATTTGCAGGAATTCTGCTGGAAGACAGTCAGCAGAAGGGGAGCATGGTTTGAGTTTTTGAAGGAGGTTGCAAATGAGGGATGTGGGTACAGGTTGAATATGAAAGGTGGGAGTTACAGTATTATTGGTATGTAATGGTGTTGTGGTGATGGGTGGTAAATTATTAGCTAGGGTTAGAATGGCTTCAGTAAAATAGTTATTAAAGGCATGAGGTATCAGGTTAGAGTTACTAGGGTTAAATCCTGAAGGGGTAGGAGATTTAGAGTGGCCTGGTTTAAGAAGTTTATTGATGCCTGTCCAGAATTTTTTGTGGCTTTAGTTGGTGGGTTTGTTGATGGTTAAGGTAGTAATCTTTTTTGTCTCTGAGAATGTCTTTCTTGGTAGCATTTCTTAATTGTTTAAAGTAAAGGTGATCAGATGGACTTTTGGAGGCTCTCCATTTGGCCCAAATCTTATTTCTGAGGAGGATATTTTGCCTAGTGTGTTTTGTAAGCCAGGGGGCAATTTCGGTTCTTATTCTGGATGATTGAATGGGTGCGTGGTAATCTAGGATTTGAAGGAATCTAGTATTAAAGAAGGTCACTGCTTCATTAAAGAAGGTCACTGCTTCATCAAGTTGAAGATGAGACATAGGTGACCAGTCACATGCTTTTAGTTCATTTTGGAAACTGTCTGGATTAAAGAATTTTTTTGAGCGGGAGGATTTAAAATTATTAGTGTTAGGGTTATGAATTTTTTGTTTAATGATATAGGTTAGCATATGGTCACTGATATCATCGGGAAGGGTTCCTGGTTTATAAGTATCAAGATGGCTGTTGAGAAGAATCCAGTTAGGGTGGTTTCCTTTTTGGTTGGCTTACGGATTCTAGTAGGGGTGGTTATTATCTGTGAGAAATTGTGCAGATTTATGTGGTTGGTAGGACTGGGAGAACTACAGGTTGTCCAGTTTATATTAAAGTCTCCTAATACAATGGTTTCCTGAGGTAGGTGGGTAGATAGGTGACTAAGTATGTTTTCAAGTGTATTAATGTTATTTCCTGGAGGGAGATATGTGCAAATTAGATAGATAGATTTGGAGTTATTGATTTTTAGTTTGGCAGTAAGGGTTTCTGCATTGGTATCTGAGGGTAGTGGCAAAATGAAGGGTGACACTTGGAGTTCAGATTTATACAAAATGGCTACTCCTCCACCCTTTTTAATTTTGCAGTCATATCTTAGGATATTATATCCATGAGGGGTAATCTCTTGGTCCAGAGTAGAGGGTTTTAGCCATGTTTCTGTAATAGAGAGAATATCAAATGAGTGCACCTGTAATAGTGCATGTGGGTGGGTAATTTTATTGTTTATGCTGTGGATGTTAAGGTGAGCTATAAGGAGGGAGTTAGCTGGTCTTTTAGGGGTAGTAGAAATAGGAAATGTTCGATTGTGGGGGTTATTGTGAGTATTAGGGCCAGGGTTAGGATGAATATCACCATCTAATAAGGGGTGTCATAGGGGATATTGTACAAACTTAAGGATTTTGTAGTAATTGGAGTTTTTTTGACAGGGAAGTAAGTAACATGGATAGATCTATGGTACTTAGGAAGTATGTAGATAAAGGTGGCAGTTATGTTACTATGTTTAAGTGAGTTTATGTGAGAAAGAGGCAGAGTTTGTTGGTAGGGGTGGTGTTTCTCAGGAAGACAAGAAAGTTCAAAAAAGGTTAGTGTGTAAGGAATAGTTAGAGCAGCAAGAGTTGTAGTTAAGTGTAGTAGGTTTGTGAGTAAGGATTTGTTTGTTGGGTCCATTAGGATGTGTAAATGAGGAGTTAGAATATGTAGGGGGAGGGATAGAGGTAGGTAAGTATAAAGGCGGGAGAAGGAGAAAAGTGTTATATGAGATGTAGTTTGAGGGCAGGTAGATAAACTGGATAAAAGGTGGTTATAAGAGTGAGGTTGCAAACTATAGCAGTACAGGAAAAGGTGTGGAAAGGTTAGGGAGTGGTACTAGAGGTAAAATGGCTTAAGTAGGTATTTGGTGAGGTAGGGGGTGTGGTTAAGTGGAAGTAGTTTGTGATAGGCTAATAGTGGGAGGGGTGTGGTAATGGAGGTGTAAAGCTAGGACCACTGGGGGTGGGTGGGAATTGGGGGTAGGGTAGGGAAGCGGAGTGAGCCCGCAGGGCGAACGGAGTGGGTTAGAGCAGCTATGTGAAGGAGATTTCCAAGGCAGGGAAAGTGGTCACAGGTAAGTAGAGTGTGGTGAAGCAGTGCAGGAATAAGATAGGATATTGGAAAGTGAACAATAAAGGAATTAAAAAGACAGCTAGAAGGAGGAAAAGAGATACTAGTGGGCAGGGAGTATATTATAGTGTCTGTAATGGAGATAGCAGTTTGAGGTGGCTCAGAAAGAAGAAGTAGATGGTACAAGGGCAGAGAGGAGTTTGGCTGCTGGCTTCCTAACTCAGTGTCTAGAATTTATACTCAACTAGGTACATTGTACTTTGCAAAGAACAGGCTAAGTTAATAATAGGTGCAGTATGAAATAAATCAGCTCAACTATACTTAATATGTTGGAGCAGGATGGAACATACTTTCTTAATCTTGTTTTAAAACAAGGAGGTATACGCTTCAACAGCAGAGATTTGTTGGCCAGTCGGGATGGTTGAAGGTTGAAATTAAAGGGTCCTTAATGACCAGGCAGGTCCTTTTGTGCAGGATAGGAGGAAAAGAGCTAGGAGGAGTAGAAAGATAAGATAAACATTAGGTGTGAAAGTTACAAAAAATGCTAGTGGTACTATGAGGCAAAATAAGATTAATATAGAGCAGTCAGTAATTATACAATGTGTATTAATTACAAAAAAAACACAATCTTAGATTAGTACCTCAAGAAGGCTACCATGACACAGTCTAAACAATACGTAAAATATGTAACCACAAGCGATTGGAAAGATGCTCTTTAGAATTACAGTAAGTAAAGGGTAAGCAAACAAAATAAAAATTAAACAATGTCTGGCTTGTGCTGGCATAAAACTAAATAGAATTACTAAAATGCAACTCTTTAACAATCATTTAATCACAGTAGCTTATTATTAGGATTATAAGGTAAACTACTACTTAGGGCAGGATAACTAATTCAATGATTACTGGCCTAGTACTCTGAAATGATGTGCAGGTAATGGCCACTAGGAAAGATGTGTGCAACGTCCACAGAGGTTAGCCAAAAGAACATTCACAAGACAACAGTTAACGTGTAGATCTAATAGGGGAAGAAAGAGCATCTAAAAGCAACACAGCAGGCTTTGAATCTGGGTGTGGGGGGGGGGGGTTAGGCCTTTCTGTAAGCCTGCACAAGGAGAAAGAAGTCCTTATTTACAGGGCAAAATGCAGATACAAAGTATGGCTAAAGAGGCATTAATTGATCATGTAGCAAGAACTGTATGGTCAGGACTTTAAACAGAGCATTCTACTGTTGATCGCTAAAAGCAGCCCAGCCCACCAAAAACAGATAGCTGGCAGATCAACACCTAAACATAACAAGTCAATCAGGCATAGATGGTAGTAAGCAGATACATTAGCAGCAACTAAGGCACTTTAAGTCGGTCACTGTGGGAGAAAATGGAGTCAGAGGCCAGTTAAGTGTTAGATTAAGAAGAATGCTAGCTGAGTTTGAATAGGACACTCTCACAGGAGCGTGTACTGCTAGGCAGATTACCCTATATGTTACTTACGTACTCCAGTAAGAGGTTAAGTGAAGTTCTATTTCTTTTTCAGCAGGGAAACATAACATTTGGGACGCTGACTGAATTACATAAAATGCTATCACAGAATAGCGTATTTCAAGGCGGATTCAGTTAGGAGCTAATTAGGTACTCTGGTAGGAGGTTCAGTTGAGTTCTATTATTTTCCCAGCAGGTAAACAAGAAATCAAAGGGAATGCTGTTTCAAAGTGAAGAAAATGCTATCGCAGAATAGCGTACTTCAGGCAGAGTCGGTTAAGTTTTTTTTTTTTATTTATTTTTAGCAGGGGCCAAACAATATGATCGCTGGCTGTTATGAATTAAAAACGCTATCGCAGGATAGCGTACTTCAAGTAAGAGTACCCCAGGAGCTAGATAGGCTCAGTTGAGATTTATTACCTTTGTTTTTATTTTATTTATTTATTTTGTTTTTGCAGGGACCAATACAATAAGATCGCTAGCTTTTATGAGATAAAACGCTAACGCAGGATTACAGTACTATTTCTGCTGGAGTGTACACAAAAACGCATAAAAACAATACAGAACTGCTTGAAAAAACAAAAAATAGACTACACTCTAAGAATAGACCCAGCGTTATGAACACTCGCCTCACTTAACGACCACTAGTATAATTAGCAGACAGCAGGCACCAGAGACAGAGCAGCGTTTGAAAATGCTCAAAGCAGCAATAGGGAAAGTCCACGTGGGAGGCACCTAACCTCCAAGTAGCCGTTAAGAACTCCTGCAACCCTCTTTACTAACTATCAAAGGACACTGTTTAAACATTCATCTGAGCAAACACATTATTGTCCTTGTCAAATACCGGCAATTGGCTAGTAGTAGTGCAAAATGCACGAAACATTAGCAGCAGTAAAATCCTAACAGAACACAACTAAGCAAAACACTTTTACAAGTTCTTTGAAGCAAAAATCGTATCAGTTACTGCTAATTAATGTATTAGGCAACTAATAACACTTTACTACAAGACAAAGCAGGCAAAACGTTGTACAGGTATCGTACTTACAATAGAGCTGATCCTCAGGGGCCAGGGACACACAGCAGCCAGGGCAGGTACAAAGATAATAAAGATGGCGCCACAATGGACTTGCCCCCTATATGCCTTTGGGGCAGGAAGTGAGGTGGGAGGAGGAGGAGACAGCGAAGGCAAGGGCAGGTAGATAAGGGAGGAGCAAGAAATACCCTGCAAAGGTATCAGGAAAATCAGGTTACGCAGAAGTACTCTTTAATAAGTAAGTTATAAAAGATAAGGATAAGGGGCTAAAGTATTAGGGGAGAGTGTACTAGAGTTGAGAGGAAAAAAAAAAGAGAAGGGGTAAGGGCGGGTATAGAAATAATGGAGTTCCAGGTAATTAAGTGGGCTGAGGAGGGTTAGAGCAGCTATGTGAAAGATTTTCCAGAGACAATCAGGGAGGAGGAGATTTCCAAGGCAGGGAAAGTGGTCACAGGTAAGTAGAGTGTGGTGAAGCAGTGCAGGAATACGATAGGATATTGGAAAGTGAACAATAAAGGAATTAAAAAGACAGCTAGAAGGAGGAAAAGAGATACTAGTGGGCAGGGAGTATATTACAGTGTCTGCAATGGAGATAGCAGTTTGAGGTGGCTCAGAAAGAGGAGTCAGGGAGGGGGACAAGTAGATAGTACAAGGGCAGAGAGGAGTCTGGCTGCTGGCTTCCTAACTCAGTGTCTAGAATTTATACTAAACTAGGTACATTGTACTTTGCAAAAAACAGGCTAAGTTAATAATAGGTGCATCTGTATTTTTAGATCTGTGTGCTTTAGACACTGGGTCATGTAATTCTTTAAAATCGATAATCATAGACTTGTATTTCATAAAATCATGTTAAGTAAGATCCATTAAGCGTCCCTGTATGTCTTGATTTAAAAATTTTAATAAACACCTTTCAAAACTTTTACCCACCAATGAGGTTAAGCTAATAGATCTGTAGTAACTGATGTCACCTGAACCTCCCTTATAGATCAGGCAACATCTGCAACATTCCAACTATTTGGAACTATGCCAGAATGCTGCAGGTTATTGAAAAAAGTGTAATGGTTGCTGATACAAATTTACTACATTAAACCCATAAATTATAAGGCCCCATTCCACTATCCTGTTTGATACCACTCAGCGAGTTCTTGACTGTTCAGATTGAAAACCGGGCAGACTTTATCTGCTTCTCTTAATGTACTGCAGAATTTGGTCATGCGCAGGAAGCTCATCCAGTAAGAAATGGTAATTACACAAGTTCGCCAGTTCCACTCCAATGTACATAACCTCCCTATCAATAACTAACAGTCCAAATGCTTTATCAATTTTTCCCAGCTGTCTGACATGTATGTAAATTGTCTTTGTAGATCGGGTCTATATTACATAATCGAAGAGACACTTCTTCAAATATGTAATAATCGACACCAAAAGACTGAAATCCCAAAGCTGCAAATGGCTACGTCCGCAAATTTTTTCCTAGGGAAAAAAATTCAGTTGGCCGTTCCCGGGGTTTACCTTATTCCCCAAAATAGTCATCTCAGAGTTGGTATATGTAGTTAGGGGGATGTGGGGGTCGAAGCCCCCCACTTAAATTAGATTTGAAGTGCGTGCATTGTGTTTATGGCCCCGCAAATGTTTTCCATAGGAAAATGTTCGCAGATGTGGCCGTTCGCAGTTTTGGAAGTTTGGTCTTTTGGTGTCAATTATTATGTATTCGAAGAAGTGTCTCTTCGATTACATAATATAGACAATAAATTTATATTCTTCCAAGGGGAATATTTTAGACAATCTAAAGGCATAGCTATGGGTGCCCATTGTGCACCTACACATGTCAACATCATTTTATTGTTTTGGGAAGAAAAATGTGTTCACTATTCTAATTTTAAACAATACTGGAACTACTATGGGCACTTCCTGGATGATGATTGTCTTTTTTGGAACAATACCCTGGAAAAATTCATGGAATTTTTTGATTATATTTCAAATGCAGCTAGTTTTTTCAAATTCACCTATAAAGTAGATGAAGTTGAATTGTGTTTTTTAGATGTAAATATACAGAGAATGGGGGAAGGTTTTAAATCAAAATTTTTTAGATAAGACACGATGTTAAGTTGTCAATCTTGCCTTCATTCTTGCTGGATGGGTTCGGAGCCGATCCTCAGCTCCGACTCGGCACTTGCTAAGCTCAAAAGTCACTTCCACCAGCTCGAGGCAGCCCCATATCCCATGATGCAAGGCGGAGATTACCCAGATCTCGTTTGCCGCTTCGCTCATGCGGTAACTTTTTACCAGCTCCTGGTAAGTGAATTTTTCTACCTTTTTTTCTGAGACTTTAGTCCACCCCAGTACTTTATATTTATATATATATATTACTTTGTTAACTTCCCGATTCACTTAGCCCTATTCCCGTTAGTGTCCCGTTCCCTTTATTCTTATTTTTGCTAGTCGGGCCTTAGGTCTTTACGCCTCCTATATTTTTCCTGTCAGGGTTTGTTTGGGTGTGTCTGTGTGTTTTTTCCCTGTACTTGGTTTTGTTAATCTAGTTTAATTTTTGGACTGACTGTGTAGTGTGTGTGTGCTTAGGTACTCAGTCATGTCTAAAGAGGCTAGGGTCTCAGGCTTCAAGAAGTGTGACTTGTGCTGTCAGAAGATGTCTCTGACAGACGGTCACACTTCTTGTATTTATTGCCTGGGACCTCTACACCTGCAGGACTCCTGTGCTATTTGCCACTCCTTCAGCCAGAGAGTCCTGCAGGAACGTAGAAATAAACTTATTCTCAGGGGCTTATTAAAGCCTGAGAGCTCCCCGGCTAAGTCCGGCTCGGGGAAGCCCTCAAAGCCTCCCAAGGCCCAGGCTTCAGTGTCCAAGCTTTCAGCCTTGGCTCCGACTCCCTTGGAGTTGAGATCGGCTCTGGCTGGAGCCGATCCTTCCTTCTCTGAAGGTTCGGTATCGGCGCCGATACTCTTGCTTCCATGCCTGTGTCGGCTCCGGCTGGAGCCGACACATCTCTGACCCTGCTCGGAGCCGACAAGTTGTCAGCTCCAACTGGAACCGAAGGTTCTTCGGCTCCGATGGCTCCGTCGAGAAAGCGATCCAGATCTCCGTCTCTGGAGTCTATTCATTCGGCTCCGGCCTCTCCCTTACTTTTGGAGCGGAGCCATCGGAGCCGATCCTCAAGGTCTTCCAGACTCTCAGACCATGACTTGGAGAGAGTGGTGAGTAGACTGCTGAAATCACAGGCACTGGCCCAGATACTTCATAGCCCGTCTCAGCAGACGACCGCTATTCCACACCCTCCAGAAATTCCTCCTTCAACTCTCCTTCAGAGCTCGGAGCTGGAGCTTATTGGAACTGTGACTGTTGGTGCTTCGGAGTCGATACCACTCCTTTCGGCTCCGTCGTCTTCGACTCCTATCTCCTCCTTGAGACCATCCTTGGAGGGATCCGGTCGTCGGGCTTCCCTTGTCGGTTCCGAGGGGGCGAGTGGCATCGGACCCTTGTCCGACCCCGTTCTCCCCCTCGGAGCTTCGGCTTTGGTAAGCTCGGCACCGACATCTGCTTCGGAGCCTTCCCTTTCGGTGAGGCCGGGGATTCCTGTTTCCTCAGAGTGGGAGCTCTCAGCCCTCCCCGGGAGGGGAGCCTTCGAGGTGATGAGGAGTGTACTAGCCTTTGAGCTGAGTCAACAGTCTGTCCCTTTAGCACGTCCCTCTTCAGTGCCTGTAGATATCTCTTCCCACTCTCTTGCTCCCGGACCCAGAGATCCATCGCCCCAGGTTTCCCCATTGGGAATACCTTTCTCTTCCGAGGTTTCTCCTGATCCTTCAGGGGAACCCCCGCGTAAGAGGACTTGCAAGAGGAAGCATTTAGACTCCCCTGAGTCTACGACATCAGATACCGACTTAGATGAGTCGGAGGGGTCCCCAAGATCCCCCTCTGAGGATGTCTCCTTTTCAGACATTCTTGAACTCCTGAAACAGAGGGGGAACTGGCCCTCCATTAACCCCTCCGAGGATGAGTCTTTATACCTGGAGGCTTTTGGATCTCGACACTACACCTCCTGGGTGTCTCCGCCTTTTGACCCCCTCATGGACGTGATAGCTCGAAAGGCGTGGGCATCTCCTGATTCTGTGGAACCAGTCCCCAGGAGGCCTTCTAAATTTATCACGGCCCCCACTGAAAAACAGTTTCTCACCAAAGGTGTCCCGGTTGATGCCATGGTGGTGGCGGCCGCCACCAAAAAGGAGCTTGCAGATCCTTCCGTACCAGTCCATCCTCCTAACAAGGAGTCTAGGACCATGGACAGGTATGGTAAGCGGATGTTTTCCTCAGCGACCTTTGCTATGCGTTCGCTGAATTATCTATGTCACTTCACTCGACTTCAAAGAGATATCCTTAAGGAATTGGGTGAGGTGGTACAGGATCCGTCAACTGCTGGGGCTCAAGAGAAGATTGCCTCTCAGCTGGGAATCCTAAATTCCATAACTAACTCCTCCATGCGGCTCATTTCTTATGCAGCCGATGGAGCGAGTAGAGCTGCAGGCACAGGAGTGGCTCTCAGACGTCAGTCTTGGATACGACTTTGCAATTTTGCAGACCCCTTTAAGGCGTCCTTCACAAACTCTCCCTTTCAATGGGACAACTTTGTTTGGACCTCAGGTGAAGGACACTTTGACCAGGTGCGAGCAAGATGGCAAGACTCTTTCTGCCGTAGGAGTCCGTTTCTCCACCCCTTCAAGACCTTACCCCAAAGGTCAGAAGGGAGGGAAAATGTGGTTCCAAAAATCTCAAGGAGTCATGCCTGACGCACGTGGTCAGTTTACCCCCAGAGGCAGAGGGGGTAATAACAACAGATGCCGCCCTAGGGGCAGAGGGGGTCCGCAGAACCAGGGCAGCAGAGAGCCTCTCTGACAAGCCCTTCCAGCATCCCTGAGGTGTTGCCCGACTGCCCACCCTTGGAGGCAGTCGGGGGGAGATTGTCACTGTACCCAGAAGCCTGGCTTTCCCTTTCTCAAGACAAATGGGTACAGTCGATCATATCCGAGGGTTACAAAATACCTTTCGAGAAAAGCCCCTTCCCTCAAAAAGGATCCCTTCCAGACGTTCCACCCGGTCTAAGGGAAATTGCAAAGCTAGAGGTTTCAAAACTTCTAGAGAAAAGGGCCATCCAGCCAGTTCCAGCAGACCATTTAGAATCCGGAATCTACTCAAGGTTTTTTTTGGTCCCCAAAAAGACGGGAGACTGGAGACCAATATTAGACCTCAGCAGACTAAACAAGTCTGTCAAAAAGACGAGATTTCGGATGGTCACACTTCAATCGATTTTGCCCTTTCTGGGCAAAGACAACTGGATGTGCTCTATAGACCTTCAGGATGCGTACTATCACATAAAAATCCACAGATGCTCCAGAAGGTTTCTCTGCTTTCGGCTGGGGACCAGTCATTTTCAATTCAGAGCCCTGACCTTTGGTCTCACCACAGCCCCCAGAGTGTTCACCAATGCATATGGCAGTGGTCACGGCTCACCTGAGACGTCAGGGATTCCAGGTGTTTCCGTACCTAGATGACTGGCTCCTCACAGCCACCACCAGGCATCAACTTCTCCAGGCCAGAGATTACACTCTACGTCTCTGCAGCCAGTTAGGGATTTCTGTCAACTTCGAAAAGTCTTCCTTATCACCTTGCCAATCTATTACCTTTATAGGCGCAGATCTAGACACTACTCGGATGTCAGCAAATCTAACAAATCAAAGAATCCTGGATATCCAAAATCATGTTCGGATCATCCTATTCAGCAAAAAGGTACAAGCCAGGTTGGTCCTGAAAGTGTTAGGCCTAATGGCAGCTGCCATCACACTTCTTCCTCTGGCCCGCTTTTACATGCGTCTCCTACAGTGTATGTTGTTTACCCAATGGTTCTTCCAGCAGTTGCCCATGTGTCACAAGATCCTTGTCACACAGATCTGCAAGAGCCACCTATCCTGGTGGATTTCTTGCCCCCCTAGTCCATCAGGGCAGACCATTTGTCCCCCCGGCCCCGGTAGCCACGGTCACTTCGGATGCCTCCCTGATCGGGTGGGGGGGCATTATCAGGGCAGGATGGTCCATGGCACGTGGCAACCATTCGAATACCACCTACATATAAATGTCCTACAAATGAGAGCAGTGCTTTTAACGTTGCAAGCCCTCAATGACTTTCTTCCTTTAGGAACCATCGCAGTTCACACGGACAACATGCCCGTAGTATGGTATATCAACAAACAGGGCGGTACCAAGTCCTATCCTCTGTGTCGAGACGCTCTCAGACTTTGGCAATGGGCGATCTCCTCTCAGCGGTTTCTGATAGCAACGCATATCCCCAGGAAAACCAACATCATAGCAGACAGGTTGAGCAGAGATATACTCATGCCTCATGAGTGGTCTCTCAAACAATCTATAGCGGAAGAGATTTTTCAGAAGTGGGGCCCTCCTTGCTGCGACCTTTTTGCTACACCCCAAAACAGCAAATGCCCAGACTTCTTCTCTCTCTTTCCACTTCCAGGCCATCCCCCCAGAGACGCTCTAACCTAGGATTGGCCCCGGGGACTTCTTTATGCTTTTCCCCCTTTTCAGTGGATTCCTCAAGTGCTTCAGAAAGCTACCGACTTGAGAGCCAAGCTGATTCCCATTGCTCCTTACTGGCCTCGACAAATTTGGTTCCCGCTCCTTCATCGACATCTCTTAGTGCAGCCTTGGCATCTGGACCCAGTTCCAGATCTTCTGACCCACCAATCGGGTCAACTGCACAGGTCCATTCGTTTCCTCAACCTCACTGCTTGGTTGCTCCACTTCCTTCCTTAGCCAGGCTTCCTATGATCTCTAATCCCGTTAGGGATATCATAGTAGCTTCTCTAAAGTCCTCTACCAGAAGGATTTACTCTAGCAAATGGCAATGTTTTTCCTTTTGGGCAAGGTCTAAGAACATAGATCCCTTTACTGCCCCTATTCAGTCAGTTTTGGACTTCCTAGCTGAAATTTTTCACTCTGGTTCTTCTGCTTCCACAGTTAAAGTCCAGCTGGCAGCAATCTCGAATTTTCATGTCGGATTTGCAGACCAGAACATTATGTCTCACAAACTTTGCAAAGCCTTTCTCAGAGAGATCTTCCTACTTAAACCCACTGTTAGGGATCCTCCACCGCAGTGGGATCTAAATTTAGTGCTGGCATCCTTAATACTTCCCCCTTTTGAACTGGCTGCTACATGCTCGTTAAAATTTCTCTCTTGGAAGACACTGTTTCTAGTCGCTATTACTTCGGCTAGAAGGGTGTCTGAACTTCATGCTCTCTGTGTTCGTCCCCCTTACTTGGTCTTCCACAAGGATAGAGTATCTTTAAGAACTAATCCGTCCTTTTTGCCCAAGGTTGCTTCTAAGACAAATTTAAACCAATCTATTGATCTTCCAGTATTTTTTCCCAATTATTCTGACAGGACGGAACAAAAACTGCATTGCCTAGATGTTCATCGCCAACTCAGATATTACTTGGACAGAACAAAGAAATCTAGAAAGTCTGATCAGCTTTTTCTTTCTTATGCTGAAAATAAGAAAGGTCTCCCTGTTTCTAAGGATGACCTTATCCAGATGGCTGTCTTCCACTATTTCTTACATTTATCAGCTTAGGGGCAAACAGCTGATCTCAATACCAAAAGCACATTCTACCAGAGGCCTAGCCACATCTACAGCTTTTCAGGCTAGACTACCCTTAGACACTATTTGTGCAGCAGCCACTTGGGCCACTCCTCATACCTTCGTCTCACATTACAAATTGGATTTGGCCTCCAGGGACAGGGCGAGTTTTGGTTCCACAGTTCTCAAGAGTCTGTTCCATTGAGCCACCCAGGATAGAGGTGCTAGGACGGTCCCATCCAGCAAGAATGAAGGCGAGATTGACAACTTAACATTTAGAAGTTATGTACCTACCATAACGTTCCATGTTAGTTGTCTTCTCTCGCCTTCTTTCTTGCGTCCCTCCCTCCTGTCCCCCTAGCCTGGACATACCTTGAACTATCCTCTTCTCTGGGAGATTTCTCCCTTGGACACCAGTTAGCTCTGCACTTAGTTACCTGGGTGCCCCTTACAGTTTTTTCTCAGGTTAGTTCTTCTTCTTTCCTTGGGGGAAGATAATAGGTATTTTTTCCTCTAGCTACCAAACGAGATCTGGGTAATCTCCGCCTTGCATCATGGGATATGGGGCTGCCTCGAGCTGGTGGAAGTGACTCTTGAGCTTAGCAAGTGCCGAGTCGGAGCCAAGGATCGGCTCCGAACCCATCCAGCAAGAAAGAAGGCGAGAGAAGACAACTAACATGGAACGTTATGGTAGGTACTTAACTTCTAATTTTCTAATGCTTTCTTGCATTATACTAGCTCTCATCCACATTTTCAGAAAAGAGCAATAGTTACAGGTCAGTTGGTGAGAAGCCAGTAGGATCATGTCAGACTATCCAGGATTTTAATACTGAATGTAAATCCATTAAAAGTATGTTTGGAGTAAGGGGGTACCCAATAGATCTCCTAACGTCAGTTATTGTAGAGGTTAAGGAAGGAAGAACAGGAAGATTTGCTTCAATTTTGGGTGTACCCCTACCTACATTGGAAGTACAAAATAGAGAAAACTCTGCTATTGCTACAACTTTAGAAAAAGGTTTTCATTCTGCCATGTTTACCACCTTTGATGGTGAGAGTAATCTGGTGAGAAGTATTCTTAGTAAAGAATGGAAAAAATGTGCTTGTTTGTCTGATTTAAATGATATTTTTGAAAATCCATTTAAATGTGTATATAGGAAGGGACGTAACATCAAGAATATATTGGAAGGGACAAACTTCTTTAACCCCACTAAAAAAAAGGGACACAAAAATGCAAGCATTGCCTGTATTGCATTAACATTAAGGAAGGTGATTCTATTCTTTTGAAAAAGAGGAACAAGTATATCACTACTCAAGGTTTTGCCAGGTGTAATACCACAGGTGTGATTTATATTGTTACATGTGAAATCTGTGACACTTTTTACATTGACAAGACCAAGAGGAAATTGAGGCAGAGAATTTACGAGCATTTATATGAGATAAGGAAAAGCAAAGATAATAATGTTCTGTTTACACATCAAAACATTTGTGGCAAAGCTAAATTTCAGTTTTTTGTCATAGAAGTAGTTCCAAGAGACCCCAGGGGAGGGCCTTTGGAGACTCTGTTGGAATATAGGGAGCTATATTGGCAAATTATTCTTGATGCAAGTTCTGCCCCTGGTTTAAATTAAATGTTATCCTTGAAACCTGTGCTGAAATTGAGATAAGCTAAATTATAGTATGTTGTTATTATTATTTATATTTATATTTTTAAATAATTTTATATATTATATATGTAAGCATTTTATGATTTATTTTAATAATATACGTGTTTATCTTTTAACCAGATGAACATGCATTTAATTTAATTTTAAAGATGGTGCTATTTCATTGTATTTTTGGATTTAATTTAGCTTCTGCTTTTGAAAAAAAAAACATTTTTAGAAGCATTTTAGGTTTGTGTTGGTAATACTTATATTTAACAAAGCAATTTTAACCAAGGTTTATGTCTGAAGTATTTTATATAACATAATATATAATGTTAAGTTGTCAATCTCGCCTTCATTCTTGCTTGATGGGTTCGGAGCCGATCCTCGGCTCCGACTCGGCACTTTGCTAAGCTCGAGAGTCACTTTTACTAGCTCGAGGCAGCCCCATATCCCATGATGCAAGGCGGTAAGTACCCTGATCTCGTTTGCCGCTTCGCTGATGAGGTCCTCCTTTTGCCAGCTCCTGGTAAGTGTTAGCTTTTAACTGCTTTTTGCCCCTAAAATTTAATATTTTTCACCTTTCTTTAAAATACCTTCCTTTTTACTTAATTGTAAGCCCTTTTCTGACTAAAATTATTTTTCCTTCCCTCTTTAGTCGGGCCTTCATTCCCCCCCCCCCCCCTGTTAGGGTGTGTGTATGTGAGAGGTTAGTTACAATACTTTTTAGATAACTTTAGTTGTCTGATTGGGACTGTGTTGTGGTGTTCTGTTTGTGCAACTATGTCCAAAGAAAAGGTCTCAGGCTTTAAGAAGTGTGACTCGTGCTGTCAGAAGATGTCTCTGACAGACGGTCACACTTCTTGTTTATATTGCCTGGGACCTCTCCACCTGCAGGACTCCTGTGCGATTTGTCATTCCTTTAGCCAGAGAGTCCTGCAGGAGAGGAGAAATAAGTTGATTTTAAGGGGTCTCCTTAAACCGGAGGGCTCTCCGGCCAAATCGGCTCCGAGCAAGACTTCAAAGTCTTCCAAGGCCCAGGCTTCTGTGTCTAAGCCTGTGGCCTCAGTTCTGACTCCTTCGGAGTCGAGATCGGCTCCGGCTGGAGCCGATCCTGTTTTGCAAAAATCTTCGGCACCGATGGCTATCGGTGCCGATACTGTTAAGGTCACATCGGTGTCGGCTCCGACTGGCTCCGACCACCATGTGGCTCAGGCTTCGGTGTCGGCGCCGACACCGTTACTGTTATGTCTGTATCGGCTCCGGCTGGAGCCGATGCATTGAGACTTTCTTTCGGAGCCGAAAAGTCCTCGGCTCCGTCTGCATCTATGGTTTCTTCGGCTCCGATGGTTCCTTCGAGGAAGAGGTCCAGGTCCCCTTCCTTGGAACCGATACTCTCGGCTCTGGCCTCACCTCTCCTTTCGGAACGGAGCCATCGGAGCCGATCATCTAGGTCATCCAGGCTTTCAGACCATGATTTAGAGAGGGTGGTCAGTAGATTATTGAAATCACAGGCACTGGCCCAGATGCTGCATAGTCCGTCTCAACAGACGACTATTAGTCCACACCCTCTTGAAGTTCCTCCTTCGACTCTACCTCAGAGTTTGGAGCTGGAGTCTTCGGGGATAGTTTCTGCTATGGCTGAGGCGGATACCCCCCCCTTCTGCACCCTCGGCATCTACTCTTATCTCCTCTTCGAGACCTTCCTTAGAGGGATTTGGTGGTCGGGCTTCCCTGGTCTCCTCCGAGGGGGTGAGTGGCATCGGACCCTTGTCCGACCCCACTCTTCCCCTTGGAGCCTCGGCCTTGGTGAGCTCGGCTCCGACATCTGCCTCGGAGCCTTCCCTTTCAGTGGGCCCTGGAGTCCCGGTTTCTTCGGAACGGGTTCTCTCGGACATCCCTGGGAGGGGGGCCTTCGAGGTGATGAAGAGTGTGCTGGCCACTGGGCTCAGCCAGCAGTCTATTCCCTTAGCTCCTCCCTCTACAGTGCCTGTCGATATCTCTGCCATCTCTCTTGCTCCCGGACCCAGAGATCCTCCGCCTCAGGTTTCCCCACTGGGAATAGCCCCCTTTTCCGAGGATTCTCCTGATCAGTCAGGAGATCCTCCGCGCAAGAGGACTTGTAAGAGGAAACACCTAGACTCCTCTGAGTCTGTCACTTCAGATACCGACTTAGATGAGTCGGAGGGATCCCCAAGATCCCCCTCTGAGGATGTCTCCTTTTCAGACATCCTAGAACTCCTAAAACAGAGGGGAAACTGGCCCTCCACAAATCCCTCTGAGGATGAGTCGGTATACCTAGAGGCGTTTGGATCTCGGCCCTCCACCTCCTGGGTGTCTCCGCCTTCGACCCGTTATGGAGGTTATTGCTCGAAAGGCTTGGGCTGCTCCTGACTCTGTAGAGCCAGTTCCTAGGAGGCCGTCTAAATTTATTACTGCCCCTTCAGAAAAGCAATTCCTTACGAAAGGTGTCCCTGTTGATGCCATGGTGGTGGCGGCTGCCACTAAGAAGGAACTTGCAGATCCTTCCGTACCTGTCCATCCTCCTAATAAGGATTCTAGGACTATGGATAGGTATGGTAAGCGGATGTTCTCTTCAGCGACCTTTGCTATGCGCTCGCTGAACTACTTATGTCACTTCACCAGACTCCAAAGGGACATCCTTAAGGAACTAGGTGAAGTAGTACAGGATCCTACAGCTGCAGGGGCTCAAGAGAAAATTGCTTCTCAGCTAGGAATCCTTAATTCTATAGCTAACTCCTCCATGCGACTGATATCATATGCAGCAGATGGAGCGAGTAGAGCCGCAGGTACAGGGGTGGCTCTTAGACGTCAATTCTGGATGCGGCTCTGTAATTTTGCAGATCCCTTTAAGACGTCCTTCACAAACTCTCCCTTTGATGGGTCAGCTTTGTTTAGCCCTCAAGTGAAGGATACATTGACCAGGTGTGAACAGGATGGCAAGACTCTTTCTGCCGTAGGGGTCCGTTTTTCCACCCCTTCTAGACCTTACCCTAAAGGACAGAAGGGTGGAAAGATGTGGTTCCGCAAATCCCAAGGAGTCACGCCGGATACACGTGGTCAGTTTACCCCTAGAGGCAGAGGGGGTAATAATAACAGACGCTCTAGAGGCAGAGGGGGTCCACAGAACCAGGGAAGCAGAGAGCCTCTCTCTGACAAGCCCTTCCAGCATCCCTGAGATGTTGCCTGACTGTCCATCCTTGGAGGCAGTCGGGGGAAGACTATCGCTGTACCCAGAAGCCTGGCGTTCCCTCACTCAAGACAGATGGGTACAGTCGATTATATCCGAGGGTTACAAAATTCCTTTTGAGGAAAGTCCCTTCTCTCACACAAATTCCCTTCCAGATGTACCACCCGGTCTAAGGAAGTTGCAGAGTTAGAAGTATTAAAGCTTCTACAAAAAAGAGCCATTCAGCCAGTTACAACAGACCATTCAGAGCCCGGAATCTACTCAAGATTCTTTTTGGTCCCCAAAAAGACGGGAGACTGGAGACCAATATTGGATCTCAGCAGACTCAACAAGTCTGTGAGAAAGACAAGATTTCGAATGGTCACACTTCAGTCAATTTTGCCCTTCCTAGAGAAGGACAACTGGATGTGCTCAATAGATCTTCAGGACGCGTACTATCACATAAAAATTCACAGATGCTCCAGAAGGTTTCTCCGCTTTCGGCTGGGGTCCAGTCATTTTCAATTCAGAGCCCTGCCCTTTAGTCTCACTACAGCCCCCAGAGTGTTCACCAAATGCATGGCAGTGGTCACGGCTCACCTGAGACATCAAGGATTCCAGGTGTTTCCGTATCTCGACGACTGGCTCCTTTCAGCCACCACCAGGCATCAACTTCTTCAAGCCAGGGATTACACACTAAATCTCTGCACTCAATTGGGAATTTC
The DNA here is from genome assembly GCF_019279795.1 of Protopterus annectens. Lineage (NCBI taxonomy): Eukaryota > Metazoa > Chordata > Ceratodontiformes > Protopteridae > Protopterus > Protopterus annectens. The sequence continues at coordinate 19,385,390 of NC_056738.1, read as the reverse complement.
GATCAACTACGAAAAATCCTCCTTATTGCCCTGCCAGTCTATTACTTTTATAGGCGCAAACTTAAACACTGTTCGGATGTCAGCAACCCTCACAGACCAAAGAATCTCAGATATACAAAGTCACATGAGGATCATCCTTGCCAGCAAAAAGGTACAAGCTAGAATGGTTCTGAAGGTGTTGGGCCTCATGGCTGGGGCCATTACCCTTCTTCCACTGGCCCGCTTCTACATGCGTCTGCTTCAGTGGATGTTGTTCACTCAGTGGTCTTACCAACAACTTCAAATGCGTCACCAAATCCTGGTGACACAAATTTGCAAGAATCATCTTTCATGGTGGATTACTTCTCCCCAAATTCACCAAGGCAGACCTTTTGTATCCCCGGCCCCGGTAGCCACTGTCACTACGGACGCCTCCCTGATCGGGTGGGGGGGTCATTATCAGGGCAGGATGGTTCATGGGACGTGGCAACCGTTCGAATACCACCTGCACGTAAATGTCCTAGAGATGAGAGCAGTGTTTTTAACGTTGCAAGCCCTCAACGACTTTCTTCCCTTGGGAACAATTGCAGTTCACACAGACAACATGTCTGTAGTATGGTATATCAACAAACAGGGCGGAACCAAGTCCTACCCCTTGTGTCGAGAAGCTCTCAGACTTTGGCAATGGGCGATCTCCTCTCATCGGTTTCTGGTAGCAACGCATATCCCTGGGAAAACCAACTTTCTAGCGGACAGATTGAGCAGAGCTATTCTCATGCCTCACGAGTGGTCTCTCAAACAATCTATAGTGGAAGAGATTTTTCTAGAATGGGGCCACCCATGTTGCGATCTTTTTGCTACTCCCCAAAACAGCAAATGCCCAGACTTCTTTTCTCTCTTCCCACTGCCAGGCCATCCCCCCAGAGACGCTCTAACCCAGGATTGACCCCAGGGACTTCTTTATGCCTTTCCTCCCTTTCCACTGATTCCACAAGTTCTCCAGAAAGCCACCGTTTTGAGAGCCATAATGATTCTCATTGCTCCCTATTGGCCTCGACACATTTGGTTTCCGTTCCTCCATCATCACCTTTTGGTGCAGCCGTGGCATCTGGACCCAGTGCCAGACCTTCTGATTCACCAATCGGGTCAGCTGCACCGGTCTATCCCTTCTCTCAACCTCACAACATGGTTGCTCCACTTCCTTCCTTAGCCAGGCTTCCTATGATCTCTAATCCTGTTAGGTACATCATAGTAGCTTCCCTAAAATCCTCTACTAGAAGGATTTATACCAGCAAATGGAAACGCTTTTCTTGTTGGGCAAAAGCTAAAAATATTGATCCCTTTACTGCTCCAGTTCAAGCAGTTTTGGATTTCTTAGCGGAAATCTTTCACGCGGGCTCTTCTTCTTCCACGGTCAAAGTTCAGTTGGCTGCTGTCTCGAACTTTCATATCGGGTTCGCAGATCACAACATTATGTCCCACAGGCTTTGTAGAGCCTTCTTAAAAGGAATTTTTCTCCTGAAACCTCCAGTCAGGAGTCCTCCTCCTCAATGGGATCTAAATTTAGTGCTGACATCCTTGATTCTTCCTCCCTTCGAGCCAGCTGTTTCATGTTCCCTGAAATTTCTTTCATGGAAAACTCTCTTCCTGGTTGCTATTACGTCGGCTAGGAGAGTGTCTGAACTTCATGCTCTCTCTGTTCGTCCCCCTTATTTGGTCTTCCACAAAGACAGGGTATCCCTTGAGAACTAATCCGACCTTTTTGCCTAAGGTCGCCTCAAAGAGTAATTTGAATCAGTCTATTGACCTTCCTGTATTTTTCCCAAATTACTCAAACAGATCAGAACAAAAATTACATTATCTTGATGTTCATCGCCAACTCAGATATTATTTAGACAGAACAAAACAATTCAGGAAATCCGATCAGCTCTTTATTTCTTATGCTGATAACAAAAAAGGCCTTCCTGTCTCAAAAGTGACCTTATCTAGATGGCTTTCTTCTGTCATCTCTGAAATCTATCAGCTCAGGGGAAAACAGCTGTGCTCGAAACCTAAAGTGCATTCAACCAGAAGCTTAGCCACTTCCACAGCCTTTCAGGCTAGACTTCCATTAGACACTATTTGTGCAGCAGCCACTTGGGCCACTCCTCATACCTTTGTTTCTCATTACAGATTGGATTTGGCCTCCAGGGACAGAGCCAGTTTTGGCTCTACAGTTCTCAAGAGTCTGTTCCATTGAGCCACCCAGGATAGAGGTGCTAGTGACGCGGTCCCATCAAGTAAGAATGAAGGCGAGATTGACAACTTAACATTGAGAAGTTATGTACCTACCATAACGTTCCATGTTAGTTGTCTTCTCTCGCCTTCTTTCTTGCGACCCTCCCTCCTTCCCCCTGGCCTGGACAGACCTTTTTCTCCCTACATGGAAGAATGCTTCTTAAGACCGTACAGTTCTGGTCTTTCTAACCCATCCTTCAGGCTTTTTCTCTGCCTTCTTTCTTCCTTTTGGGAAGTTTTTTTATGCTAGGTGTTATTGCCTATAGACATCAAACGAGATCTGGGTACTTACCGCCTTGCATCATGGGATATGGGGCTGCCTCGAGCTGGTAAAAGTGACTCTCGAGCTTAGCAAAGTGCCGAGTCGGAGCCTAGGATCGGCTCCAAACCCATCAAGCAAGAAAGAAGGCGAGAGAAGACAACTAACATGGAACGTTATGGTAGGTACATAACTTCTCATTCATATCTATTTATTATATATACTTTTGGTTTTAACTTTTAAATTCATTCACCTTTAAGGTACATGTGTTTTAATACATTTTGCATGTGTAATTGAATTTGTTCACTCATTGGTTCATTTGAATTAGATTAGTTTATTTATTCATCAAAGGAAGCGAGGTTAGGTGTCTGATGAAGTTATTGTGACGAAAACGTATGTGGATTAACTTTACAGCGTTATTGTGCTGTTGCTTGTGATTTGCAATTTCGTTTGCTGTGCTGTGCTGCTGTGATTTAGCTTGCTGTGGATTGTTTTTGTGCTTGTTCATTAAAGCAGTTGTCTGTTTTGCTGAGCTCCGTGTGTGCCTTATTTTAGGTTTACAAGTTTTTATCTTGGGCACTCAGACCACTGGTTTGGTTACGTAATATAGACCCTTGTAGAACATGCACTCAACAAATTTCTTTCAAATGTAGTTTTAGCTAAGCTTAATGGGGCTTTCAGTCTCCTATTAAATTATATGCTCTTTTTATACTTTTGCTGTTACGCTTAATCCATAGAATATATTTTTTCTTCTTTAATGGTTTGTTGTGCCTTATATTCCACCATAGTGGTATAAACCTCAGATATACTGGTTATAACTTTTATACCTGTTTAGGTGGTCACCACATGTTTTCAAAATCCTGCCTAGTATTCAATATTTTCTTTCTCACACACATCAATTCTTATAGAATTAATACTTTTTATTCTATTCATGTCAACATTTTTTGATTAGTTAAAAATAACCTTTTGTTGTTGCTGGCAAACAACTTTAATTAGTATTTTGAATTTAGTAACTGTGATCATAACTTCCTATTGTACATAAGTAATTTACCTCAACTATCCTGTGTGGGATGCTGGTAAAAGATCAAAAATGTTCGATCTAGTAGGAAATGTTAATATTTGAGTTAGATTACAAAACACACAGAAATCATAAAACTCATCATGTAACACAGACCCGGTTGATATATCAATCCAGTTAATCTTTGGAGTATTGAAATTACCTAGAACTGTTAACTTATCATAGGTCATAAAATTTACCCAAATGTTTAGTGTACAAGATCTACTGTGTTGAGGTTAGAACTTTTATAACTTACCTATAAAAAGAAAGGGGAGTCTTTCCTTTTAACTTCCACTTAAAAAAATAGTTCCAAAATATGATCAACTTCTAACTCCCTATTGTGCAGCAAATACTGCCACTCCACATCCAGTTGTATTTTTCCTTAAACATGAACGTGGCTGGTATCTAAGTAACTGTAAACCTTCACTAATCCATGCTTAAGTAATCACTGTCATTTCATAGTTTTTTTCATATTTGTCATTGTTGTTTATCTTCTTAAGCAGACTTCTTGCATTAGTATAATGTACCTTTAGTGCAGTGTTCTATCTTCCCTGGTTGTCACTGACCTTAAAAACCAGAGTTAAATCCAAAACATGTTTTACTGTATCAGCTAATTTCCCACTGAGCTGTTTTCCATAAAAAAAAATGCATGAAATCTATCATCTGTAAACAAGTTTTTATTATTTTGAAAATCTTCCCATGTATCATTTTGTATACAAAAGTTGCATAAACTTCCAGTTGCATGAATTCCAGTTCATGTGAGGCAGAGCACCTCACTGAATCTCTTCAAGAAGAATCTCGATAAGTGGATGGGGGATCGTAGGTTTGTCCCAGGGATTACTCCTGTGTCACTATTAGACAGAGGCACAGTAAACTAAACCTTAAAAAGGGCACAGTATACTCAAATCAAGGGGTGGCGTAAGCCATACAGAATCGGGCTAGGCTTATTATTGCCCCAGGGCAGATAGCCTAGTATGAACCTATGAACCTAAACATTTATTGAACAGTAATGCTTTAGTAAATTGATAGTCTGATAAAGCTGGTGATGGAAGAATCTCAGGAAAGCGCACATTAACTTTGTAGATCATACTTCAAAAATACTCTTAACCGTTTTATGCATGTGTAATAAGGGGGGAGTCTTTGTCACATCGTTAACACCAGCATGCATTTTAACTAAATTGGAAGTAGACTTCTTGTCTAACAGTATCTCCAAACCAGTACCAATAACTTGCAGCTTACTTCCTCCTAAACTAGAAATTGTAACATGTTATGTTGCATTATCTCTCATTCATTCTTACAATGATGGGTTCCGAGCCATTCCTCGGCTCCGACTTGGCCAAATACACAACTGAAAGACTCAAACTTGGCTCGTGGCAAGTAGATATCCCATGATGCAGTGGTGTAATTCCCCAGATTTAATTTGCCACTTTACGAGGTTGGATGTGCTGTTCTTGGCTGTGGCTAAGTAGTGATTTTTTTCTACTTCTTACATTCATAAGACCCTTTTTCTCTTTATATATAATAGTGGGTGTTTTCTTCAAGCATTATAGTTGCGTAGTTGGCCTTTGAGTTAGTATGACTTTATAGTTTTAGGTAATTTTCCTATTTGGTGCTGCTTTTGGTTAACGTTTTCGTAGGCCTCAATGTTTCCCTTGTAGTGATTTGTTGTGTTTTGTATAGCTTGATAGAAGCTGATTTAAGTTAGAGAGCTCTTCGCCTGTTTTAGTTATAGGGCTTGAAGTTGGTGTGTTGTTCTGGGTTTTAGGGCCGTTTTAGTTAGAGGCCCTATTATCTTTCCTTGTCTAATTGTCTGCTCAGTATTTCCTGTTGTTCATAGGTTCATAGGTTTATAGGTTCATAGGTTTATACTAGGCTATCTGCCCTAAGGCATTTATAAGCCTAGCCCAAAGTTTTGTGGCTTATGTTAAAAAATACTGTGCCCATTAGTTTGTTGTGCCTCTGTCCAGCAGTGACACAGAGATGATTCCCGGGGTAAACCTACGATCTCCCATCCACCGGTCAAGATTTCTCTTGAACAGAGCCAGCGAGGTGCTCTGCCTCACATGGACCGGGATTTTATTCCACAGCATAGGGAGTCTCTGGGTGACAAATCTATCCCTCCAGCATGTCCTATTTATATCCGTGCTAAGGTTTAAGTCGCTTGCTCTAGTGGATCTGGTAGATTTGGATTTTTTGAGGTGGAGCATGTCCATTAATTCCGGGTTGGACATGGCCTTGTATGTCAGGCACAGGTCACCTCTGAGCAGGCGGTATGCGACTGAATAGAGCTGGAGTTTCTTCAGTCTGGCAGCATATGACAGATTTTGGAGTCCCTTTATCCTTTTGGTGAGGAACTTTTGGGGTCTCTCAAATTGCTGCAGGTGTCGGGTGAGATGCATCCCGAATGGGGCATTGTACTCGATCATTGGTCTGATAAGTGAAGAGTACAGGGGAACAATGACCTCACTTGATCTGGATGTGAATCCTTTCTTGATCAGGTGGGCAATGTAGAAGGTCTTTCTAACCACTTTAGCAATGTGAGTGTCAAAAGAAAGGCCACTGTCAACCTGGGTCCCCAGGTCCCTGATAACCTCTTCTGTGCTTAATGGATTGCCACCTATATGGTAGCTTGGGGTTACCTTGTTTTTCCCGAAGGGTATGACTATACATTTTTTGGCATTTAACTTCAGGCCATGGCTCTGGCACCAGCTATCAGTTTCCGTGAGACCCCTCTGAAGGATATCTGTGTCCGATGTACTTTCCACTATGGCGCCCAGTTTGCAGTCATCTGCAAACTTTGTCAGCCATAGTCCTCCTATGTTTGCCTGTACTTTTGAGAAGTAGATGCTGAACAACAGGGGGCCAAGGACTGAGCCCTGTGGGACACCACTTGTGACCGGCTTGGAGTCTGACATGACGCCAGCAACTCTAACCCTGTGGGTTCTGTACTTTAGCCAGTTTGCAACCCACCTTGTGACATATGGGTTTACATTTAAGCTGGTAAGTTTCTCTATAATACCCGAGTGGGGTATTGTGTCGAAAGCTTTTGCAAGGTCAAGGTAGGCTGTATGGACTGCCTTTCCCTCATCAATGGCCTTGGTGACTGTTTCGAAGAAGTCGACCAAGTTCAAAAGGCATGATCTGCCCTTGACAAAGCCAAACTGGGTTGGGTCCAATGTCTGCAAGTCCCCTATGTCTTTGTTTATGAGTTCCATTATGATCCTCTCCATAGCTTTGCAGACCAGGCTTGTTAAGCTTATGGGGCAGTAATTACCAGGGTCCGTAGAGGCACCGCCTTTGTGGAGTGGGACCACAGTTGCCGTACGCCACTCCTTGGGCACGTATCCTGTGGTAAGGCTAAGATTAAACAGCTGCCTTATATGCGGGTTTAGTTCCTCGTTGAGTTTGTGTAGCACACAGCCGCGGACACCATCCGGTCCCATTGATGCTGTGTTTTTAGCTTTAGAGAGAGCAGCTTTCACCTGCGCATTTGAGATGTCTGGGAGGCTACACTCCGCTGGGATAGTTATCTCTCCTTTTGGGGGGGAGAGGGGGGTGAAGTTTGCACTGAACCTGTCTGCCAGTATGTTGGCAATGTCTGTGGGTTCAGTGATTTTTGTATCATTTTGGACCAATTCTGCGCATATCTGGGAGTTTCCACCCAGGTTTCTAACATAGCTGAAGAAGGCCTTATGATTGTCTTTTGAATCTATTGCAATTTTTCTCTCTTTCTGTTGTATATCAGCAGTTTGTTATATATTAGTAGTTTTTTTCAGTATTAGAATTTCTGTTGCTAGGTTGTGGTCTTTTGTCATATATCATCTTCAAAGACCCAAAGGAGAGGGAACATAAGCCTTTGGGCTTCAAGAAATGCCAGAAATGTTCCCAAAAGATGTCCATTACTGATGGTCATGTCATCTGTGTTTATTGCCTTGGAGCTATTCATTTTCAAGAGGATTGTACATTCTGTCATTCCTTCAGTGCCAGGGTTTTACAAGAAAGGAGAAACAAATTGTTCCTTAAGGGGCTCTTAAAGCCAACTTTTGAGGGCGCTATTCACAGTTGTTCTCCTTCAAAAAAGGACAAACCTCAAAGTTACCTAAACCTCCTCAGTTCCACAGTCTTTGGAACTGTCGGAAGGTATTTTGATTGACAAGCCTGGTTCTTCAGCTCCAAAGTCTTCGAAGCCGCAAGATACCTCTTCCTGGAGCCGGTCTATGGAGATTTCACCAGTCTCCCCTACACTGAGATCTCCCATTTTGCGCAGGTCTCGTTCTTCTTCCCTATCCTCAGGTCCACCAGGAGCTTATCTGACGATGACATGGAATGGGTGGTGTGCAGACTCTTGAAGTCGCCGGCACTATCCAAATTATTTTCGGTTCCAACCCATCTGGTCCCAGAGCTTGCTGTAGTCATAGCACCCTCTGTTGTTCCTCCTCTGAGCCAAGCTAGACCTTCAGAGCTGGGGTGCTTGGTGCCTTTTTCTGTGGATCCGTCAATTCAGAGAACCCTTCAGTGATCACAGAGCCAACTTCTGCTCTGACACACTCGGTGTCATCCGGAGAGTCTGGGAGCTGACATTCCCCGGTCAGCCCCGATCTTCGGTGTCGAGCCTACTCCTTGGAGCATCGGCGTGAGAGAGCTTGGCTCCTACATCGTCCTTGGGGCCAGTCTCACTGGGTCCGGTGGCTTCCTCTGTCTCCTTGGAGCCGAGAGAACAGTGGAGCTGGTGGGATCTGCATTTGAGCTGATGAGGAGTGTGCTGTCTGCCCCTATAGCTCCACAGCAGAATACCAACACTCGTCCCCCTAAAGCACCGGCTACTGTCTCGGCACCACCCATTCCACAGGACAGGAGAGATCCAGAGTCTCAGGATCCCCCAATCGCCGAACACCTGTCTTACGAGACCTCCCCAGAATACCCTTCTGAGGAACCCCCTCGGAAGAGAACTTGCAAGAGGAAGCACATAGACTCTCCAGATGAGTCTGTCACTTCAGACACTGACCTCGAGGAGTCAGAAGGGTCCCCACAGTCGTCTTCTGATGATATCTCAGTTGCAGATATTCTAGAGATCCTGAAGCAAAGAGGCAGCTGGCAGGCCTCCACCCCTTCTGATGAGTCAGTGTACCTGAAGGCTTTTGGATGTCAATCTTCAGCCTCCTGGGTGTCTCCGCCTTTCGACGAGCTAATGGTTTTGGTCAGTCGAAAGGCGTGGGAGTCACTTGACACAGTGGAACCAGTAATCCGGAGGCCAAACAAATTTTATCAGCTCCTTCCGGAAAGGATTTCCTCACTAATGGGGTACCTGTAGATGCTATGGAGGTGGCAGCAGCCACTAAAAAGTAACATTCAGAGACATCCTCATCTGTACATCCTCTGAACAATGACTCTCGAATGATGGACAGATACGGGAAGCGTGTCTTTTCGTCAGTGACCTTTACACTTAGATCACTGAGCTACCTCACCCACTTCACAAGGCTACAGAGAGATCTGAAAGAACTAGGAGTTACTCTGCAAGGTACATTGGCTGCATGAGTGAATGAGAAGGTCACCTTCCAGCTGTCCACCTTAAATTCCATCGTCAACTCCTCCATGAGGCTGATCTCTTACGCAACTGATGGAGCGAGCAGAGCAGCGGGTTCCGGAGTTTTCCTTAGGAATCACTCCTGCATGCACTTGTGCGATTTTGCAGAGCCCTTTAAATCTACCTTTACTAATGCCCCTTTTGATGGTTTCTCACTCTTTGGACCCAAAGTAAAAGACACACTCACCCGATGCGAGTAGGAAGGAAAAACTCTCTCTGCTGTTGGAGTACGTTTTTCCATAACTTCAAGACCTTAGGTCAGAAGAGTGGGAAAATATAGTTCAGAAAATTCCAGAGAGTTTTCCAGGACGCACGGGATGAGTCTTTCCCCAGGGGCAGGGGGGGGAGGTAACGGTAGACGCCACCCTAAAGGCAGAGGTGGCCCTCAAAACAAGGGCGACCGTGATTTCTTTCATGGATGCCCCTGTCAGCACTCCTGAAAGAAGGTCCAACGACTCTGCTCTGGAGGCAGTCTGGGGACATTTATCTATGTACCCAGAAGCCTAGCAAACTATCGCAAGAGACAATTGGGTATTAAGAGTAATATCCAGAGGATATTCCATTCCCTTTTCCTACCCTATCCCACAGACCAGAACAATCCCAGATGTTCCACCCAATCTAAGTGAGCAAGCAACTATAGAAATCCAAAAGTTGCTGCACAAACGAGTCATCCAAGAAGTTCCCGCAGACCAAATAGGATTTGGAACATACTCAAGATTCTTTTTGGTGCCAGAAAGAAAAGGGGACTGGATACCCATATTAGACCTAAGCAATTTAAACAAATTTGTCAAGAAGTCAAAGTTCTGAATGGTGACATTGCAGTCTATACTCCCCTTTTTAGGGAAAGACAATTGGATGTGCTCAATAGACCTTCAAGATGCTTACTACCACATAAAAATGGACAGGGCATCGAGAAGGTATTTACGCTTCTGGCTGTGAGCCAGTCATCATCAGTTCCAAGCTCTGCCCTTTGTTCTCACTACAGCCCCCAGAGTGTTCACCAAATGCATGGCAGTAGTCACGGCTCACCTGAGGTGTCGAGGATTCTGAGTGTTTCCCAATCTAGACAACTAGCTCTTGTCTCCCACCACCAAGTATTTACTCCAACAACCCAGGGATGTGACCTTGGAAATTTGCGCTCAACTGGGTATTACAGTCAACTTTCAAAAATCTGCCTTGTTGCCCTGCCAACATATTACATTTATAGGTGCAGATCTATACACCGCTTCCCTTATAGCACGTCTTCCAACAGCCAGAGTTTCAGCACTCGGGCAACAAATACTTCATCTTCTTCCCAAGACCAAGGTGAAAGCAAAGATAGTTATAAAATTATTAGGGACAATGGCTTCCACCATAACACTGGTTCCCCTTGCCAGAATACACATGAGGATCCTTCAGTGGCTTTTGTTCTACCAATGATCACTTCAAGAACTTCCTATGTCTCACCTTATCAGGATAATGGAATCATGCAAGAAGGTCTTAAGATGGTGGATGCACTCCAGCCATCTGACCATAGTTCCACAACAACCTTTAACTACAGTGACCACGGACGCTTCCCAGATAGGGTGGGTGGGGGGCATTTTCTGGGGAGAACAGTCCAAGGTATATGGGAAGAACACGAGGCTCACTTGCATATAAATGTCCTAGAGAGGAGAGCAGTGCTTCTTGCGTTGCAAGCCCTTCATGATTCTCACCCTCTAGGGTAAAACCAAGAATGGTAATCTGAAGAAGTTGCCTTATTGAAGGTGATGAAAAGCGCTTCATTAAATCATTGGACTATTTTAAGTACTTTGGTGTTTGAGCTTGTTTCACAGAGCTTTCTTGTTTTTACGGAGTTTCGTTTTACATAGTTTGTTTTGTGTATCTCACCCTCTAGGGACAATTGCGATACAGTCAGACAATATGTCTGTGGTTTGGTACATCCACAAGCAGGGGGGAACCAGATCTTATATGTTGCATGACCCTAAGAGTTTGGTAATGGGCAGTTTCTTCCCAGCACTTTCTAGTAGCAATGCACATTCCCGGGGAACTCCAACGTGATAGCAGACAAGCTGAGCAGAGCAATTCTAATGCCTCACAAGTGGTCTCTCAATCAGAACATAGCGGAAAAGATTTTCTGAACATGGGTTGTGCCTTGTTGTGATCTTTTAGCCACTCCCATGAATGCCAAGTGCAGCTACTACTTTACCCTAATTCCCCTGCCGGGAGAGACACAGAGAGATGCACCTGCTCATGATTGGCCCTCGGGACTTTTGTATGCCTTTCCTCCATTTCCTCTCATACCCAGATTCATTCAGAAAGCACAGTTCTTGGGAAGCAGGATGATTCTCATTGCTCCTTACTGGCCTCATCAAGTTTGGTTCCCCTTCCTTTGGCATCATCTTCTGGCGATGCCTTGGACTCTGGACCCAGTTCCAGACCTTCTGACACATATGTCAGGTGGGCTTCATCGTTCTCTCCACACCCTCAACCTGACAGCTTGGCTGCTTCACTTCCCAAGATAGTCAGGCTTCAGAATTTCACTCCAACAGTTAAACATATCTTGATGTCCTCTCATAAAGCTTCCACCAGAAGACTGTATTCTAGCAAATGGAAAATATTCTCTCTCTGAGCTCAAAACAGAAGCAGTGACCCTTTTTGCGCATGTTCACTCTATCTTGAAATTCTTGGCGGAACTCTTCCAACAGGGTTCAGCTGCAGCAACCATCAGAGTACAATTCGCTGCAATTTCAAATTTCCACATTGGTTATCCTGCTTTGAACTTAATGTCACACAGGTTGTATAGAGCCGTCTTTAAGGGTGCCTCCTTATTAAGACCTCCCTTTAAGGAACCCCTTCCTCCTTGGGACTTAAATTTTTTCTGTCTCTTCTAACATTACCACCTTTTGAACCTTCTTCATCTTCAGACCTCAAGTTCCTTTCCTGGAAGACCATTTTTCTGGTTGCCATAACATCTGCTAGAAGGGTATCAAGAGTTGCAAGCCCTATCTGTCAAACCAACATATCTGATATTTCATAAGGATAGTGTCTCCTTGCGAACTAATCCTTCCTTTTTACCTAAAGTCTCTTCTTCATCTAACATAAATCAATCTGTTGAGCTTTCAGTGTTATTCCCTAATCACAGCAACAAGGCGGAATACAAATTGCATCAACTGGATGTGCACAGACAACTCAGATTCTATTTGCATAGGACAAAAGATTTTAGAAAATCTTTTTCAGATGCAAAAAAGGGTAGGCCCGTTTCTAAAACTACCCTTTCCAACTGGCTCTCAAACTGCATTACCTTCATCTATACCTCAAACAACAGAGATTTATCATTCAAGATTAAGGCTCATTCCACTAGAGCACTAGCTACGTCTTCTGCCTTTCAAGCCAGAATTCCTATGAATAATAATTGTGCTGCAGCCACCTGGGCTACTCCTCATACATTTATCAAGCATTATAAAGTTGATTTTGCCTCCAGGGACAGGGCCTACTTTGGGACCGCTGTGCTTAAAGGTGTACTCTTGTGAGCCACCCAGGGAAAAGGTGCTAGGGACGCTGTCCCATCATTGTAAGAATGAAGGCATGATAGGACAACATTACATAAAGACGTTATGTACTCACCATAATGTTCCATGTTTGCTGTCCATCTCGCTGTTCATTCTTACGAGCCCTCCCTCCTTCCCCCATCCAAGAACTCCTTGTGGACCTGGTGTATGTCTTACTCCTTTCAGGAGTTCCTTGCTTCAGTTTGTTTCTCCTATTCCATTGGGGATAGTATATATTTGCGTGTGCGTGTGTGTGTGTGTGTGTGTGTGTGTATATATATATATATATATATATATGTGTGTGTGTGTGTATTTATATATATATATATATATATATATATATATATATATATATATATATATATATATATATATATATATATATGGTCCATTACAATTTCTTTAGTAGTAGCACCAAACAAGATCTGGGGAGTTAAACCACTGCATCATGGGATACCTACTTGCCACGAGCCAAGTTTGAGTCTTTCAGCTGTGTATTCAGCCGAGTCGGAGCTGAGGATCGGCTTTGAACCCATCATTGTAAGAATGAACGGCAAGATGGACAAAAAACATGGAATGTTATGGTGAGTTACATAACTTCTTTTTTTCTCTGTCAATACTGCAGAGAGAGTGTGGGTTTCCTGATCATGGAATACCCCATAGTTAGTATGCTTACTGTTTGAGTTAACTTCTTCTTGTTGTTCTCTCAATATAACTCAGAATTTTCCTCCCACAACTCTTCTCTTAGTACTCTATTCATAACTGATTCAGGGTCACAATTCTGCCTCATTCTTTTCTCATTGTGTTCCTTTGCTGCTGCTTTATTTAGTACCATCAAATAAATTCATTTCAGTTGAGGGTTCAGGTTGGACCACGTTGGCCATTGTAAGAGATTTGCCAAATAAAAATACTTTGCTCCCTTTCAGTTTTTCAGGTGCAAAACTATCTTGTCTGGTAGAAAATTTATATTGTTTGAAACACCCTTAGAAAATCAAATGTGCAACACTGTCGCTACTTTTTAGCTAAACTTTTAAGTTTTTATACTTTAAATCAGACCTAACATTTTCCAGGAAATCACAAACATCCACTGGAACCAAGATCCCTTTTCTTAAACTTTCCACTTTTAGTAGCCAAATCCTTTTACTCTGCATTTTATGCATATGTTAGAATCTAGATACACCAAATTCTGTGCTTTCGAGCTGTACCTACACCAGCAAAAGCACTGTAAAAGTGCCTTTTCTTCTAACAGAGTTCAACCACATATTTGTTAACGTATCCATTTGTAGCAATAGTAAAGTTAGTAAGGATCCATATTTTTCTTCATGACTACTGCACTTCCTGCGCCTATTGCCAATGTCTCGATTCAAAACAATATTTAGAGTATAACTTTCTATTTTGTTTTTCTAGTAGGTCTGACATGTTGATTTAAATTTAGCAAAAAAATTATAAATTGTAAGTCTTTTAGGCTTATACCCTTAATGTTATATGCAGCTTAGGGGCAAATAATGCTTGGTATTTAGGATAATGAATCCAGGGAGCTAATATACATAGATCTTTGAACATAATTTTCATTGAGAGGAGGCCGTTTCATCTACATGGATAGAAGTATAACCTCATTAAAGGAAAAATGCATTTCTTGTTCCTTGGATAGTCTTTGGAACAGATTGCCACTCATTGTGAAGCTCACTGACTACCTTTGAATGCTCACTTGACTGCTGGATGGGGCATTTAGATTATTCTTTGAACCCAGAATTCGCATTTTAAATAGCTTTATGGCCAGTATTCAGTTATGCATGAACTATGATATGTCCGTCGTCCTTGTAGCTGTAGCTGGCGCTGAGCTCCTTTTTTTTATTTACTTGTGAAATGTTTTAGATTGTCAAAATTCTCTTTGCTCGTCATTGGTTTTTAGATGTTCATTATTACTACTTAGTGACTCTTTATCATCCACTACTTAGTGCTTCACTCTTCTTGATCACATTTTATATAGGTACTTTTTTGTTATTCCAAGCTAGTCACTGTAATCATTTTGTCTGTAATCCAATGAAATAAACCCAAACTTTGAAGTCTGATGTTTACTTCCGTACTGGTGAAAGCCGACATTTTAAGGCAACATACACTTTGCAAGTCTTCATAAAATTCTCACTTTTGGTATAATTCCTTGGGTTTTGTACAAAACTTCACTTGAACATTTATAAACCTAAAACTGCATTGGTCAACATTTATATAATTACTTAGTTGCCCTTATTTGGAATAAACTGCCATCGTCCATAAGAATGTTCTCCAACACTTATGAATTTAAAATTGCACTAAAAGAAAATCTACAGAACTCTTGGATCTGCCACTGTCTAAACCCTACCTAACTCTCTTCTCCCTTTACTTTTTTCTTCATTCTCTTACCATTACACTTTTTACCTATGTTCTTATTCAGTACTTGATATTTATAACTGTACTTAAAACTCTGTTTAACCGTTGTATAATCTTGACTATAACTATTTTGTATCACTTGTTTTTATGGAACTTTAATCCCCGGGTCTCCACTGAAAAAGGGCTCATGCTCAGTCGAACACTCCCGGTTAACAAATAAATTATTAAATACAAGAATGGCTACTCTAGTTTTTTTTTTTTTTTTTTTTTTTTAAGATAAAATAAAACTTTCTGTTGTATGTCGTTTCTTAACATTTATTTGTTCATATTTGCAGGCATTCCAAGTTTTCCCATACATTGTGCTCTACATGGCTTGCTTCTGCTTTATTTGTGCATTATTTTACCTTAGAAAATATGGTTAAGCTTAGGCTGGTTCATAGGTTGGTACTAGGCTATTGGCCCTAGGGCCTATACAAGCCTAGCCATAACAATTCCCTGGCTATTTCTTCCCAGAATATTTCCTTCCCTGGTCCCCTGTCTAGCAGGGCAACTGACCTGATCCCCGGGGTGAATTTCCTATCTCCCATCCAGTCGTCAAGGTTCCTTTTGAAGAGGTGCTCAGCTTGACATGTATGGGCAGTCTCTGGGTCAGGAACCTATCCCTCCAGCTTGTTTTGTTCATTGTGATGACCAGGTTTAGATCCCTGGTGCATGTGGCTCTGAGGGATTGGGATTTCTTTAAGTGTAGCATGTCCAACAGCACTGGGTTTGACATGGTCTCGTATGTTAAGCAAAGATCACCTCTGAGTAGGCGATATGAGACAGAGTATAGCTGGAGTTTTTTTTTACGGTCAGCATAGGGGATCTGCTTTAGACCTGTTATTCTTTTAGTGAGGCATTTCTATGGCCTTTCCAGTTGTTGCAGATGTCTTGTGAGGTACATACCAAACAGGGCGTTGTACTCTATAATGGGTCTAATGAGGGATGAGTACAGTTGGGCAATGACCTCGTTTTTTCTGGTTGAAAAGCCCTTAGAAATGAGGTGTGCCACATAGAAGGATTTCCTGACTGTTGTGGCTATATGGTAATCGAAGGTGAGACCACTGTCCACCTGTGTCCCTAAGTCCCTTATCACACTTTCAGTGTTTAGTGTACTGCCACTTATGTGATAATTTAATGGTACATGTTTTTTCCCAAAGGGGATAACTATACATTTCTTGACATTGAGCTTAAGCCCATGGCTCTGGCACCAAGCATCTATTTCTGTAAGGCCCTTTTGTAGAATATCCACATCATTTGGGGATTCAATAATGGCTCCCAGTTTGCAGTCATCTGCAAACTTTGTTAGCCAGAGTCCCTTAGTGCTGGCCTGTACTTCAGAGAAGTAGATGCCAAACAAGAGCGGTCCCAGGATTGAACCCTGAGGTACTCCACTTGTCTAGAGCTGGATTTTGAGTCAGCTACGTTTACAGTGTGGGTTCTGTCAGTAAGCCAGATGGCAACCCATCGAGTGACGTAGGGATTAATGTCTAGATTGGTAAGTTTATATATGATTCCAGAGTGGAGGATGGTGTTGTAGGCCTTGGCAAGGTCCAGATAGGCTGTGTGGGACCGCCTTACCCTCTTGCATGGCTCTGGAAACTGATTCGAAGAAGTCAGTCAGGTTGAGGAGACAAGATCGACCCTTTAAGAAACCAAACTGGGTGGGGTTCAGTGTTTGAAGGTTGCCAATGTCTTTGTTTATAAGTTCCATGATAATGCGTTCCGTGGCTTTGCAGATTAGGCTCGTCAGACTGATGGGATGATAGTTCCCGCGATCCAAGGTGGATCCCCCCTTGTGGAGTGGGATAACTGCAGCTGTGTGCCACTCATTGGGCACGAAGCCTGAGGTGAGGCTATAATTAAACATAACAATTAGGTGAGGTACCAGTTCATTTTGTAGTTCATGTAGTACACAGCCCGGGATGTCGTCTGGTCCTATGGATACTGTATTCTTAGCTTTGGAGAGTGCGTTTTTTACTTGTGTGGCCATGATTACTGGAATTTGGCAATCTGTTGTTCTTGTGATGGGCCTTTTAGGGGGGTGAGAAGGGGGTGAAGTTGGCACTGAATCGATCTGCCAGGATATTGGCAATATCCTTGGGATCAGTATATTTAATACCATTCTGTTGTAGCTCAGAGCAGATCCGAACATTGCTATTTAGATTCTTGACATTACTATAGAATGCCTTTTGGTTATCCTTGGAATCTTTGCAATTTTATTTTCGTAACTAGCTTTGGAGGATTTTATGTGGGAATCTCAGCTTCTTACTGAGGCTGGTAAGGGAGTTTTTTTGCATCCTGGGATGTTCCTCTTTTCTACAACATTTTCTTCCTTCTGTTGTATAGTTTGTTTATGGCAGGGGACCACCAGATTGTTGTCCTTTTTTTGGAGGAGACCATTTTGGTTCTGTTTGGAATGGCAGGATTCATGCATGAGTGGATGTGCTCGTACAGTGCCTTAGTGTAGGATTCAGCAGTCGAATTTTCAGTTCCCGTCTGAATGGGTGTCTTGAAATTTGTCACTTCTAACTTGAGTAGCATGAAGTTGGCTTTGGAGAAGTTTTTTATGGAGGTGTCCATACTTGGGGGTGGGATGTGGACATTGAGTGATTAGCTTATGGTTGGTCATACCTGACTAACGAGGGGGTGACCACTGGTGTGGAGGATCGATCTCCCATGTTGGTAATGACCAGGTCTAGGATATTTGAGTCCCTGGTGAGACTGTGGATTAGTTGGTCCAGGGTGTTGGAGTTTATGAATTCCAAGAACCATTGTGCAAAGGTGTTGGTACCTGAGCAGTTTTCCCAATTAATGGCAGGGTAATTGAAGTCACCCAGTATTAGGGTGTTTGGTTGTATCTTAATATTTTCCAGTATGTTTAGAAAGGTGTAGTGAGAATCTTGGGGCATGGTGGGGGATCTGTAGCAAGCAACAATTTGGATTCCAGTCTTACCTAGTGTTAGTTGCACATGGAGAATTTCAGATGCATTATGTTTGGCAAGTAGCCTGGAGGTGTGAATATCCTTGGTGAATATGGACACTCCTCCACCTTTAGCACATCGGTCCTGGTTTGGTGGAGGAAAAGTCTATTAAGAGTTGTAGCCTGGTATTGCAGGGGTGCTCACTGGAGCCTTGAACCAGGTCTCAGTTACTGCACAGATATCAGTGTTCTCCATTTTTAGGAGTGACTCTTGAGAGTTCATTTTGAGGTTTAGACTTCTAGCATTGAGTAGCATTACCTTCAGATTTTGCATGCTTATATCTGTTATGGTTGTGGTTTTGTCCTTTGAGCCTTACCTAAAAAAGGCACTATAGGGGTGACAAGAGCCTTAGCCAGTAACCTGACTCCCAGGGGTGACAGGTGCAGACCATCTCTGGCAAAACATCATGGTTTCTCGATCATGTCGTCCCAGGGAGACAGATACTGGATCCCCTTTGAATAACACCAAAAACTTAGCCAATTGTTGAAGTCAATCATTTTGTCCTTATACTGTGGTATCATTCTGGATGAAGGCAGGATGCTGCTCAGGGCTAGGGTCATACCTGCCTGGGCCACATGATCCGGGAGCTCTTCCATGTCTCTTTTTATGTAGTCCAGGGAGGTATGTCTCAAGTCATCCACTCCAACATGGACAATGACAGAGTCATATTTGTACTTGTGGAGTGACTTGAGCGCATGTGTTATGTGGCTGAACCTGGCACCCGACAGGCAGCTGACAGTAATTTTCTCCTTGTTCAGCCTGGTGAGTGGGACATCAGTGTGCCTGATTAGAGAGTCACCTATGACTTAAGTGTTGTGTACGTTATCTTGCCTTAGGAGTTGTTGTTTGGTGGCACACTGGTGTTTTGAGCTTTGTGTCACTTTGGTTGTGATTGGTGTTTTCTTGCATTTCAGCATCAGAGGTCCTTGTTGCTTGGGCAGGTTAACGTTAAAGGCCTCCGCATTAGTGGGTTTAGTGTTACTATGTGTGGATGTTGGTGGCGTGAGTTTTGAAGGGCTATGTTGCTTGAGGTGTAGTGCAAGTGTTAACCTTCTGGCACAGTCTTGGCTGGAGAGAGAGGTTTGCTTCTAGTTTGGCTATGTGAGTGCATCTCTCACATATGTATATGTATATACATGTATAACTGTACAGGTAAAACAGAGTAAAAGACAAGTCTGCTACTTCACAGTAGTATACCAAAGCACCATGAAGAAGAGATGAAAAAGAAATAAAAGAAATTGCATCTATGTTAAGATCAAAAATTAAAATATTAATAAGAGCCTGAACAAGCCCTTTTCACCCTGGAAGACATTGACATCTGTGAAATGACTGAGACATGGTTTATAATAGTGGAGAGCACTCCTGCTGTGCAGGGCTATAATGCCTTCCACACGTTTAGTCCAGCTACTGCGCAGGAGGGAAAAAAGGTGGAGGTGTATCAGTTTATGTTCAGAAGAGACTCACTTTATGGCTGGTAAAGCAGCATTATGTACTAGAGTTTCTTGTCTAAATAATCATCAGAAAGGGTCTTTTACCATGTATTAGCTAGCGTAGAACTTGCTGTTTGACAAAGGAAAGCCACAACGCCTATCTACAAGAACTAGAATCACTCAGTATTAACCCCAGTGCCATTTTCCTAGGCATACCTATCCACTGTCCAGATTTTTGCCTCATATATTTGGTCGATTCCTCATAAAAGTTTTGATTTCTGGATTTTTGTTGTAATTTGGTGAGGATTGAATTCATTAAATGACAGACATTCAAGTTTCAGAATTCATGTCCTTCAAAAAATGTATGGCAACATAAGGCCTTTTATTCTAGCAAATTTCTAAGTTTATAAGAGCAGTATTTAAAATTTGTCCCTGTTTTTGGAGCTTTGCCCCCCCCCCCCCATTTTTTTTTTTTTTTTTGGCTTTGTCCAGATTCTTTGTGCTAAGAGATCGAGAGCTATGTTCCTAGGTGATTTAAACTTTCCAGTTATAGACTAGAATGCCCACACCACCACTAGTGCACAAGCACAGATATTCCTGGACTTTGTCGATATAAATGCTCTGGAACAACTGGTAAGAGTACCCAGTAGGGGAATAACATCTTGGATCTTGTCCTTAATAATATGGGAGTATCCTGTATCATTCCTGGCCTGTCTTCATCACTTGGAAGGAGTGACCATAAAGCAGTCTCTCTTAAAATAAAACTCAATTTAGAGATATCTTCCACCCAAAGTACCTTTAGACATTTTTAAGAAAAACTACCTGAACTTTAAATCCCCACCAAACCCAGTTAACTCCACTGAGTACAGCACCACATTGTACCAGCATGGAAACAGCTGCATAGATGCAGATGTACTCTGTAGGAGCATATGCGGGGCAAACCCCAAAAGCATGCCCACATGTTAGAACCGTAATATCAACAAGTTTTGTAGTGAAAGGAAAAGAATTTTTACAAAGTAAGAAAAGTAATTCCCAGAATATTAAACGAAACAAAAGGAACCAAACAGGAAAATTTGTACAATTCCTTGGGTTTTAATAGATCCAACACCAGAAAAGCGGAAAACAAGACGTACAAGCAGCAAACACACCAAATCTGTATTAACGCTATTCCACAACTGCGTTTTCGTTTCACCATATCACTTCATCAGATGAAAAGCATCAAATTAACAAGATTCTTTTATATCGTTTTCCTGTCGATGCCACGTGAATACGCGCGTTTTAATAAACGCGCGTATTCACGTGGCATCGACAGGAAAACGATATAAAAGAATCTTATTAATTTGATGCTTTCCATCTGATGAAGTGATATGGTGAAACGAAAACGCAGTTGTGGAATAGCGTTAATACAGATTTGGCGTGTTTGCTGCTTGTACGTCTTGTTTTCCGCTTTTCTGGTGTTGGATCTATTAAAACCCAAGGAATTGTACAAATTTTCCTGTTTGGTTCCTTTTGTTTCATTTACAAGTCTTTGGTTCGTATTTTTTGGATTTCCCAGAATATTAAAGCCCCTATCAATGAAATAAATGACTCCAGAACTTAATAAAATCAACCAGTATTAAGTTAGAGGCTAAAATAGCTAGACAATCAGAAGGCATTTTTTAGGTTTGTTGTAACTGCATTGGTGAGTTCTGACGATATCCTTGGATGCATCTTAAATAGCATGAAGCAACGTTTAGCCACACCCCAGTCAACATTGTTCATTCTCAGCTTCCATTCAGGTTTTGAGACTGGAGGACTACAGTCATTCTCATGCATAAGGGAGGACCTTTCAAATACCCATAAGTCTTGCCAGCCTCATGGAAAGCCTTATGGAGGTAATCAAGCAGGACACAGGGAACCTGTAAACACTAGACCCATCTCAGTTTGGATTCGACAGGGCAGGTCATGCTTACTGAATCTGGTGAACTTTTTTTTTGAAAAGGTCAAAAAAAAGCAACGGATGAAGGCAAAATGGTACAGCCTACATACCTCAACTTGGCCAAAGTTTTTGGCATAAAACAAAAACTAAATAAACTTGGAGTAAATACCTATATCACCTGCTAGATTGCCAGCTTGCTGACAGGTAGGACACACACAGTCACCTCCAGAGAGTGGCCAGTCACCAGTGAAGCCCCCAAGTTTTTGTGCTGGAACCTTTCCTTTTTTGGCATCTACTTTTCTGAAGTACGATGCAACACCAAAGGGCTCTGGCTGATTAAGTTTGCAGGAGACTGCTAGCTAGGAACTCACTCCTCAAATGACTTAACCATCCTGCAGGAAGGTTTGTCTCAAATAACTGTTGTCAAAATCATGGTCTGAACCTAAATGGCAAAAAAGTTTTTGCATCTTTTGCAAAGTTGTTTACCCTTTGGAACTAGCACATTGACAGTATGCCCCTAAGAGTTGACCCATTTGTTCAGGATTTGTGAACTCGCCAAGAGCTGACCCATTTGTTCGAGAGTTGGGAACTTATGTGGACAGTGACCTTCTTTAGAAAGTGTTTCTGTATTGCACAACTTGTTAACAAAGGGATTGTATCTAGATCTAGTGTTGTCATTGTCCCCCTTTGCTCAGCCCTCATTAGGCCAGTTATTTAATATAATTTTCCCATTGGCTTGTATCTGTCCAGATACATGCAGCAATGGGAATGCCCACAGAGATACCTTACTAAAAGGATACAAGGTCTGAACAACTTGTCCTACGTGGACTGACTGAAGGCCTGAAATTTCTCCAAAGCCAACTTCATGCTTCTTAAGACAGAAGTGGCAAACCTCACGACATCCATGCAGATGGGCAATGCAGTTATGACTGCAGAATCCTACACAAATGCACTCTATAAGCACTTACACAAGTGCATGGATCGTGCTATCCCTAACTGAACCAAGACGCTATCCTCCAAAAAAGGAAGCCAATGTAGTGGTCCACCACTAGAAACAAATGCTACAACAGAAGGAAGAAACTGTTGCAAAAGAGAGTAAAATCCCGTGAGTGGACGAGCTCCCTGGTCAGCCTCAGTAAGAAACTGAGATCCCTCATAAAATCCTCCAGAGCTAGCTATGAAAACAAGATTGCCATTGATTCTAAGGACAACCACAAAGCATTCTATAGCTATGTCAAGAATCTCAATGGTAACACCCAGGTCTGCTCTGAGTTACAGCACAATGGTATGAAAATTACAGAACCAACTGATATCATCAACATCCTGCCTGTTAGGTTCAGTACTAACTTTACCACCTCTCACCCCCTAAAGGGCCCATATCTATACCAGAAGAATGCAGAGCCCCTGCAATCATAACTGCGCAGGTAAAAACTCCACTCTCCAAAGCCAAGAACACAGCTTCCATGGGACCGGACAGCATCCCAGGCTGCATTCTTTACGAACTTCAGCATGAACTGGCCCCCACCTAAGTACCGTGTTCAGTCATAGCCTCAAGTCAGGCTCTGTGCCCACTGAATGGCACACAGCAACAGTTATACTACTTCACAAAGGGGGAGCCACCGTGGACCCTGAGAACTATCGCCTTGTCAGCCTTACGTGCCTGGTCTGCAAGGCTGTGGAACGTATCATCATGGAACTCCTAAACAAAGACATAGGTAACCTCCATACTCTTTACCTCACCCAGTTTGGGTTTGTGAAAGGCAGATCATGCCTCCTGAGCCTGACTGACTTCTTAGAAAACGGTCACCAAAGCCGTAGATGAGGGTACGGCAGTTCACACAGCCTATCTCGACCTTGCGAAGGCTTTCAACACCACCCCCATTCTGCAAGTATAGATAAACTCACTAAACTGGGTATAAATCCATACATCACAAGATGGGTTGCCAACTGGCTCACTGATAGAACCCACACTGCAAAAGTTGCAGACTCCATATCTAACTTCAAACCAGTGACAAGTGGAGTACCACAGGGTTTAGTCCTGGGTCTTCCGCTGTTTGGTATCTATTTCTCTGAAGTAAGGGTGAACACAGAGGGCCTCTGGCTGATGAAGTTCGCAGATGACTGCAAACTAGGTGCCGTAGTAGAGTCCCCAAATGACGTGGACATTCTACAGAAGGGCCTTACTGTGAAAAATGTCAGAGCCATGGCCTCAAGCTAAATGCCCAAATGTGCATTGTCATCCCCTTTGGTAAAAACTCTGTTCCCATGAACTAGCACATTGGCTTCAGTCCGCTTAATGCTGAAGGTTTGATGATAGATCTTGGGACTCAGGTGGACAGTAGTCTCTCCTTTGATCACATCATCACAGTAGTCAGGAAATCCTACGCGACACACCTCATCACGAAAGGATTCTCATCCAGGAAAAAAGAGGTCATTGTTCCCCTCTACTCGGTTCTTTTTAGACCCATTATTGAGTACAGTGCCCCTTTTGGAATGTACGTCACAAGACATCTGCAACAGCTGGAAATGCCACAGTAGTACCTCACAAAGAGGATTACAGGCCTTAAACAGATGTACTACACTGGCCGTCTCAAAAAACTCCAGCGTTACTCCATAGCATATCACCTACTCCGAGGTGATCTCTGTCTAACATACAAAGCTATGTCAAACCCAGAGCTGTTGGATATGCTTACACCTAAAGAAATCCCAATCCCTCCGGGATACACGCATTCGGGACCTAAACCTTGTCACCACAATAAATATAACATGCTGGAGGGATAGATTCCTGTCCCAGAGACTTTCTATACTCTGGAACAAGCTACCTATGTATGTCAAGCAGAGTTCCTCATTAACACTTTTCAGGAAAAATCTTGATGAATGGATGAGAATTAGGAAATTCACCCCGGGATCACTTTTGTGGTTCTGCTCAACAGGGGCACAGGAAAATAACTTCCTTGGGTGGCGAAAGCCAGGGAACCTTGTTGGCTAGGCTTCCATAGGCCCTAGGGTCGATAGCCTAGTACCTGTCTATGAACCCTATCACTATTCTCAGTATTCCTATACACTGTGAAAAGGTAACCTGTGCCTGGTATACAAGGCATCCTCCGACCCATTACTGATGAATTTACCTCACATCAGCAAGTCAAATGGCATCAGAAATACTCTGTCTAGGGATGTAAACATCTTTTGCAACATCAGCAGAATGGTTTGGAGGGACAGATATATTTTGCAGAGGATACTGCTGCTTTGAAACAGACTGCCCATCCACATAAAACAAAGTTCATCTCTGTCCATTTTCAAGCAAAACAGATCTATGGATAGGAAACAGAAAATTTACTCTTAAACTGCCTCCATACAACTAATGGACAGATGTAGCTTCTAAATGCTTTATCCCATGCATGGGTCTCCTCAAATGATTTTATGTTATTATTCCAGCTGTTATCATTAGAGGTAATGTATAATTATTGACAATGGATGGATAAGGCCAGTCTGTTTTCAAACGGGATTGGTTATCTTGACACTAAAATGGAAATTGGCTGGGCTTAAAATGGCCTAGTACTTATGTATGAACCTATAATAACAATAATAATACTTAAGTAATGAAAGAACCGCAGCACCAGTTACAAAGTCCTAGCTTCTCACCACCTTACACAACATGGGGAAGATAAGAAGCAACTTGCAGTTGTAGTTAGAATGACTAATGGAAAAGGACTGAAAAAAACAGGATTCTAATTCACTTAACATTGGTAGAACAGCAAACTTTGCATTAACATACATTTTATAAACTGTAAGAAGTATCAAACTCTGTCTGGCAATACTGAATGAGTCCGATTTACTAGAAAATCAGTGTGGGAGAGGACAAAATTATGAAGGTAAACAGGGAACATTTGAGAGGTATGACATTGCCCTGTTTGTGAGATAGAATGACAGAGAGATGATGATTGTGTGTGTATGCATGGGGAGGAGTTGTAATGCTTTGCAGTGTATGTATGTTTGTGCATTTCTGTGTACGAGTGGAACCTGGCTCTTTGCTTGTATTTATGTGTGTAAGTATGTATATATGTATGTAAACATATATGTAATGTTTTTCTTTTAAATGTTGAAGTTTCAAAACGTCGACTTTCTTATGGTCAAGACCATAAGATTATACTTTAGAAACTTTGAATTTTAAATTAAAAAAAAAAAACTTTTTAGGTTTTTGCACGGGGGCAAGCCCCTCCTGCACCCCACACCCCCTGCTTATTAAATATACCAACTCTGAGATCACACTTCAGTGAGGAAAATGGTAAATATACTGTTCTGCAAGTACAACAATCTCCATTTAAACGGTTCGAAGTTTCAAAAAAGTTTTGAAACTTCAAAATTTAGACGTACACCCATATACATGCATACACATATATATTTGTGTTTGTGTGTACACATTAATAAATATTTGCATAACATATTTTGTGTGCCCAATATTTCCACCAACATTTGCATATCGTGGACTGCCAAGATGGCTACACATTGAGTAACAGCTTAATTTCCTCTCTCCCAGTGTGAAAATAGAAACTCAGAAGAGAGAGACAGTAACCTTGTGTTTTTAGTTAAATTTCAGTAACTGGCTAGTAAGTGCACTGCTTGGATGCCAGCAAAATGAAATTCAGAAAACCTGAAAAAATCACTCCTAAAAGGTGAGGAAAAAACACTGACTGAGAAGAGTTTTGCATTCATTCAGCAAAAAGCAGAGCAAATTCTAGCTTTGGTGCAATACACGACTTCCAGTAACCTAGAAGAAAAAATAAGTCAGCTGTGCACAGAGCTGATTAAAATAAATGAAACACTGAGGGGGTGTATCAACTCAAATAACAAAGCTGGAATAAAACGGTGGAAGCTTTAAAAAGATATTCAGATGAGTTGATAAATCTGCAAAAATCAGAGGTCAAAATGAAGAAAAGGCTGGCTGAATACGAGACTGCCCAAGAAGAAATGTTTCATAAAATAATAGCTTTAGAAGACAGAGCACGTAGGGAAAACCTGAGATTTTCTGCTGTACCAGAAAAGCTGGAAGGAGCAGATTACAATAATGTTATGAAAACACAAATAAGGAACTGGAGTGGTATTCTACAACAGAAGTCATTAATTGAAAGGACGTGTCGTGTGTGTGCTCTAAACCTGGCCATGAGAAAGCAACCTAGACCTTTAATAGTAAAGATGCAATCCTGCCAGCAGGAGTTGATTCTGACAAATCTGTGGCACTAGGACAAAGTAGTAAAAGTGGGAGACACTAGAGTGTTTGTGGAAAACTTTTACTCAGAGTGTACATCAGGCAGAAGAGGAGGAGTACATTTATTCCACTAATTATTTAATGTCGAGAAGCAGGCTTGAGATTCAGGCTGCTGTACCCAGCTATTTTCAGAAAGGTTGTTTTCTGGAGGGACAGAATATTTTTTTGATGCAGAACATGCTAAGGAGGAAATACAAAAGATTGTCCAACAAAAGTGAGTTATAAAATAAAAGGATATTCTGCTGCTTGCTCTTCTGGTAATAAAGAGTACACAGACTGTGCCAGTGAAACTTTTTCCAGTGGTTCAATGGAAAGTGACTGAGAGAGAGAATAAATCACAAGAGTTGATTAGAACTGTGTGTACATTGGAAATGAAGCAGAGACTGGATATGGGAGATGTAGATAAACTGGAATAAAACCAGCAACTTGGAAACTGACAAATATATGTAGGATTGCAAAGCATTAATTATATTTGTGAAACATGACAGAACAAGAAAACCTGGAAATATTAGATGCTTTTGACTGTTAAACTTGTAGGGACTGTAAAGCATATGTCCTACTTCATTTAATTAATGTTTGGAAGAACACTTGAGAGAGGGGAAGAGGAGGGAGAGAGTTAACTGTAAGCCAAACAAAATGTTGCTGTTAACAGTAGATGTTAAGTTGTCAATCTCGCCTTCATTCTTGCTTGATGGGTTCGGAGCCGATCCTCGGCTCCGACTCTGCACTTGCTAAGCTCGAGAGTCACTTTTACCAGCTCGAGGCAGCCCCATATCCCATGATGCAAGGCGGTAAGTACCCAGATCTCGTTTGCCGCTTCGCTGATGAGGTCCTCCTTTTACCAGCTCCTGGTAAGTGATTTGCTACTTTGCTATTTTAGCCCCTTTTAACAAAAAAACCCTTAATTGTTAGTTTTATTTTAGTTTTAAACATTTTCTGACAGAAAATTATCTGTCTCTTCTTATTTTTTTAGTCAGACTTTACCCATCCCATCCCCCCCCTGTTAGGGTGTGTGTGTGTGTTTATAGTTATACCTTTTGGTATATTTAATTTAATTTCTTTGACTGGTGTGTGTGTCTGTGTTTTTACACCATGTCCAAAGAAAGGGTCTCAGGCTTTAAGAAGTGTGACTCGTGCTGTCAGAAAATGTCTCTGACAGACGGTCACACTTCTTGCCTGTATTGCCTGGGGCCTCTTCACCTGCAGGACTCCTGTGCTATTTGTCATTCTTTCAGCCAGAGAGTCCTGCAGGAAAGAAGAAATAAGTTGATTTTGAGGGGCCTTCTTAAGCCGGAGGGCTCTCCGGCTAAGTCGGCTCCATCCAAGACTGTTAAGTCTTCCAAGGCCCAGGCTTCTGTGTCCAAGCCTGCGGCCTCGGCTCCGACTCGTTCTGAGTCGAGATCGGCTCCGGCTGGAGCCGATTCTGGCTTAACTAAGACTTCGGCACCGATGGCTATCGGTGCCGATTCTGGTTCGACCACTTCGGTGTCGGCTCCGATCGGTTCCGACCAACATGTGGCTCAGGCATCGGTGTCGGCTCCGATCGGCTCCGACACCGTTACTTTTGTGGCTGTATCGGCTCCGGCTGGAGCCGATGCATCGAGGCTACCTGTCGGCTCCGATAAGTTGTCGGCTCCGACAGGTTCAATAGTTTCATTGGTTCCGATGGCTCCTTCGAGGAAGAGGTCTAGGTCTCCTTCCTTGGAGCCAATACTTTCGGCTCCGGCTTCACCTCTCCTCTCGGAACGGAGCCATCGGAGCCGATCTTCAAGGTCATCCAGGCTTTCTGACCATGATTTAGAGAGAGTGGTCAGTAGATTACTTAAGTCACAGGCACTGGCCCAAATGTTACATAGTCCGTCTCAACAGACGGCTATTGGTCCACACCCCATTGCAGTTCCTCCTTCAACTCTACCCCAGAGCTTGGAGTTGGAGTCTTCGAATGGTTACTGCTACGGCTGAGGGACAGATACCCCTTCTGTTCCTTCAGCCTCTACTCTTATCTCCTCTTGAGACCTTCCTTAGAGGGATTCGGTGGCGGGCTTCCATGGTCTCCTCCGAGGGTGAGTGGCATCGGACCCTTGTCCGAACCCGCTCTTCCCCTTGGAGCCTCGGCCTTGGTGAGCTCGGCTCCATCTGCCTCGGAGACTTCCCTTTCGGTGGTCCCTGGAGTTCCTAGCTCTTCGGAACGGGTTCTCTCGGACCTGCCTGGGAGGGGAGCATTCGAGGTGATGAAGAGTGTGCTGGCCACTGGTATCAGCCAGCAGTCTGTTCCCTTAGCTCCTCCCTCTATAGTGCCTGTTGACATCTCTGCCACTTCTCTTGCTACAGGACCCAGAGATCCTCCACCTCAGGTTTCCCCATTGGGAATATCCCCCTCTTCCGAGGATTCTCCTGATGTTTCGGGAGATCCTCCTAGGAAGAGGACTTGTAAGAGGAAACATGTAGACTCCTCCGAGTCTATCACTTCAGATACTGACTTTGATGAGTCAGAGGGATCCCCAAGATCCCCCTCTGAGGATGTCTCCTTCTCAGACATCCTAGAACTCCTTAGACAGAGGGGAAACTGGCCCACCAATAATCCCTCTGAGGATGAGTCAGTATACCTTGAGGCGTTTGGATCTCGGCCCTCCACCTCCTGGGTGTCTCCGCCTTTCGACCCCCTTATGCAGGTTATTGCCCGAAAGGCGTGGGCTGCTCCTGACTCTGTAGAGCCAGTCCCTAGGAGGCCTTCAAAATTTATTACTGCCCGTGTGATAAGCAATTCCTCACTAAGGGTGTCCCGCTGATGCCATGGTGGTGGCTGCTGCCACCAAGAAGGAACTTGCAGATCCTTCCGTGCCGTCCATCCTCCTAATAAGGACTCTAGGACCATGGATAGGTGCAGGCGGATGTTTTCCTCAGCGACCTTTGCTATGCGTTGCTGAATTACCTATGTCACTTCACCAGACTCCAAGGGGATATCCTTAAGGAGCTAGGTGATGTTGTTCAGGATCCTACAGCTGCAGGAGCTCAGGGAAAAATTGCTTCGCAGCTAGGAACCCTTAATTCCATTGCAAACTCCTCCATGCGGCTAATATCATATGCTGCTGATGGAGCGAGTAGGGCGCAGGTACAGGTGTGGCTCTTAGGCGCCAAGCCTGGACGCGGCTATGTGACTTTGCAGATCCCTTTAAGGCGTCCTTCACAAATTCTCCCTTTGATGGGTCAGCTTTGTTTGGCCCTCAAGTGAAGGAAACTTTGACCAGGTGTGAGCAGGACGGCAAGACTCTTTCTGCCGTAGGAGTCCGCTTTTTCCACCCCTTCTAGACCTTACCCCAAAGGACAGAAAGGTGGCAAAATGTGGTTCCATAAATCCCAAGGAGTCACGCCCGGATTCACGTGGTCAGTTTATCCCTAGAGGCAGAGGGGTAACAACAACAGGCGCTCTAGAGGCAGAGGGTCCAAAAACCAGGGAAACAGAGAGCCTCTCTCTGACAAGCCCTTTCAGCATCCCTGAGATGTTGCCCGGCTGTCCATCCTTGGAGGCAGTCGGGGAAGACTATCGCTGTACCCAGAAGCCTGGCGTTCCCTCACTCAAGACAGATGGGTACAGTCGATCATATCCGAGGTTACAAAATTCCTTTCGAGGAAAGTCCTTTTTATCACTCAAATTCCCTTCCAGATGTACCACCGGTCTAAGGGAAATTGCAGAGTTAGAAGTCTTAAAACTTCTGCAAAAAGAGCCATTCAGCCAGTTACAACAGATCATTCAGAGCCGGAATCTACTCAAGGTTCTTTTTGGTCCCCAAAAGGCGGGAGACTGGAGACCAATATTGGATCTCAGCAGACTCAACAAGTCTGTGAGGAAGACAAGATTCCGAATGGTCACTCTTCAGTCAATTCTGCCCTTCTTACAGAAGGACAACTGGATGTGCTCAATAGATCTTCAGGATGCGTACTATCACATCAAAATTCACAGGCGCTCCAGGAGATTTCTCCGCTTTCGGCTGGGGTCCAGTCATTTCCAGTTCAGAGCCCTGCCCTTTGGTCTCACTACAGCCCCCAGAGTGTTCACCAAATGCATGGCAGTGGTCACGGCTCACCTGAGACGTCAAGGATTCCAGGTGTTTCCGTATCTCGACGACTGGCTCCTTTCAGCCACCACCAGGCATCAGCTTATTCAAGCCAGGGATTACACAATAAAGCTTTGTACTCTTTTCCGCATCTCGATAAACTTCGAAAAATCATCCTTATCGCCCTGCCAGTCTATTACTTTCATAGGCGCAAACTTAAACACTGTTCGGATGTCAGCTACCCTTACAGATCAAAGAGTTTCAGACATTCAAAGTCATGTCAGGATCATTCTAGCCAACAAGAAAGTACAGGCCAGAATGGTTCTAAAGGTATTAGGCCTCATGGCTGCGGCCATTACTCTTCTTCCCCTGGCTCGCTTCTACATGCGCCTTCTTCAGTGGATGCTGTTCACACAGTGGTCGTACCAACAACTTCCAATGCATCACCAGATTCTGGTGACACAGACTTGCAAAGATCATCTTGCTTGGTGGATCACATCTCCCCAGGTTCACCAAGGCAGACACTTTGTACCCCCATCCCGGTAGCCACTGTCACCACAGATGCCTCCCTGATCGGGTGGGGGTCATTATCAGGGCAGGATGGTTCATGGGGACGTGGCAGCCGTTCGAGTACCACCTGCACATAAATGTCCTGGAGATGAGAGCAGTGCTTTTAACGTTGCAAGCCCTCAACGACTTTCTTCCCGTAGGGACAATTGCAGTCCACACAGACAACATGTCTGTAGTTTGGTATATCAACAAACAGGGCGGAACCAAGTCCTACCCCTTGTGTCGAAGCGCTCAGGCTATGGCAATGGGCAATCTCCTCTCATCGGTTTCTGGTAGCAACGCATATCCCTGGGAAAACCAACATTGTAGCGGACAGATTGAGCAGAGCTATTCTCATGCCTCACGAGTGGTCTCTCAAGCAATCTATAGCGGAAGAGATTTTTCTGGAATGGGGTCGTCCATGTTGCGATCTTTTGCTACTCCCCAAAACAGCAAATGCCCAGACTTCTTCTCTCTCTTCCCTCTTCCAGGCCATCCCCCCAGAGACGCTCTGACCCAGGATTGGCCCCAGGGACTTCTTTATGCCTTCCCTCCATTTCCTCTGATCCCTCAAGTTATCCAGAAAGCTACCGTTTTGAGAGCCAAATTGATTCTCATTGCCCCTTACTGGCCTCGACAAGTTTGGTTCCCGTTCCTCCATCGTCACCTTTTGGTGCAGCCGTGGCATCTGGACCCAGTGCCAGATCTTCTGATTCACCAATCCGGTCAGCTGCACTGGTCAATCCCTTCTCTCAACCTCACAGCATGGTTGCTCCACTTCCTTCCTTAGCCAGGCTTCCTTTGATCTCTAACCCAGTTAGAGACATCATAGTAGCTTCTTTAAAATCCTCTACCAGGAGGATTTATGCAAGCAAATGGAAACGTTTCTCTTATTGGGATAAGGCCAAGAATATCGATCCTTTCACTGCCCCTTTTCAGGCAGTCCTGGACTTCTTAGCAGAGATTTTTCATGCAGGCTCCTCTTCTTCCACAGTCAGAGTTCAATTGGCTGCTATCTCTAACTTTCATGTCGGGGTCGCAGATCACAATATTATGTCCCATAGGCTCTGCAGGGCCTTCTTGAAAGGAATTTTCCTGCTAAAGCCTCCAATCAGGAATCCTCCTCCTCAGTGGGATC
Organism: Protopterus annectens; assembly: GCF_019279795.1. Lineage (NCBI taxonomy): Eukaryota > Metazoa > Chordata > Ceratodontiformes > Protopteridae > Protopterus > Protopterus annectens. The sequence continues at coordinate 19,352,958 of NC_056738.1, read as the reverse complement.
TAAATTTAGTGCTGACATCCTTGATTCTTCCCCCCTTCGAGCCAGCTGTTTCTTGTTCCCTGAAATTTCTTTCTTGGAAAACTTTATTCCTAGTGGCTATTACATCGGCCAGGAGGGTGTCTGAACTTCATGCTCTATCGGTTCGACCCCCCTATTTGGTTTTTCACAAAGACAGAGTATCATTGAGAACTAATCCGACCTTTTTGCCTAAGGTCGCTTCAAAGACCAATTTGAATCAATCCATTGATCTCCCTGTATTTTTCCCAAACTATTCAGACATAGCCGAACAAAAACTACATTATCTTGATGTCCACCGTCAACTCAGATATTATTTGGACAGAACAAAAAAATTTAGGAAATCTGATCAACTTTTTGTTTCCTATGTGGATAATAAGAAAGGCCTTCCTGTTTCTAAAGTGACCTTGTCTAGATGGCTTTCTTCGGTCATCTCTGAAATTTATCTGCTCAGGGGAAAACAGCTGTGCTCAAAACCTAAAGCACATTCAACTAGGAGCTTAGCTACTTCTACAGCCTTTCAAGCTAGACTTCCTTTAGACACTATTTGTGCAGCGCCACTTGGGCCACTCCTCATACTTTTGTTTCCCATTACAAATTGGACTTGGCCTCCAGGGACAGAGCCAGTTTTGGCTCTACAGTCCTCAAGAGTCTGTTCCATTGAGCCACCCAGGATAGAGGTGCTAGGGACGCGGTCCCATCAAGCAAGAATGAAGGCGAGATTGACAACTTAACATTAAGAAGTTATGTACCTACCATAACGTTCCATGTTAGTTGTCTTCTCTGCTTCTTTCTTGCGACCCTCCCTCCTTCCCCCAGGCCTGGACAGACCTTTTTATAAGAAATTATTATGCTGAAGACCATTCAGACCTGGTCCTTCTTCCATCCTGTAAGTTTTCTTTCTTCCTTTTGGAAGTGTTTTATGCTTGGTGCTATCGCCCTTTGTCATCAAACGAGATCTGGGTACTTACCGCCTTGCATCATGGGATATGGGGCTGCCTCGAGCTGGTAAAAGTGACTCTCAAGCTTAGCAAGTGCCGAGTCGGAGCCGAGGATCGGCTCCGAACCCATCAAGCAAGAAAGAAGGCGAGAGAAGACAACTAACATGGAACGTTATGGTAGGTACATAACTTCTTATTTTCTTTTATAATGCATGATATAATCTGCATGCTACAAAGTAAAGTTTTCTCAGTTATTTTCAAACATAATGGGGCCCTTGTTTTTTCATCCTTCTCACTCTTTTTCCTTGTTCAGTTTTAAGAAATGTTGACAGTGCAAAATAAAAAAAGAAGAAATGTCTGGTCAAAAGAACATGGTACAAGAAAAATGTATGTACTTTTTCTCATTCTTCCATAAGGGGAATTACTGGATTAAGGCCCTTGGCTTGCTCCAGTAGCACATTTTAAGAGAAAGCACAGAAATAAAAAAGAACACTGAATATAATGAAGCTTTCCTGTAGCAAATATATGCTTATAGAAGCAACCTTGTATCCGGTTCACATATCTCCATGGCATTCTGATGAAGAGTAATAAGAACAGAATACTTATTTCTTTCAATGGCTATGAGGTAATGTTTTCTGAAAACATTCAAGTGTTTTCCCTATTTGGGAGAGTAATAAAGATAAGACAAAACCAAACAACACTTAGTAAAACCACAGGCTATACCTTTTAGAATGCATAACCTTCCTTTTATCTTAACCTGTGAATGTGGCTGTCAGTCTGGGACAATTGTTTCTATTGAGGGTACATAGTGTTATGTGTTAAGTTAATAGGTTTTAAAGGTATATTGGGGGTGTATTTTTGAGGACTTTCAATAAAACAAAAAGTTTTTAACACAAAACTGGAACTAGACAAAAAGGTGTTTTACACAAGGTGGGAATAATAACTTTTTCACATAATGATGCTTTCTGTATTATCTTTAAATGTAAATGGTCTCACATATGTATACAAAAAAGAAAGAGTACTGAACTATATTCAAAATGTAGAGCTCAAGTAGTTGTACTGCAGGGGACACATTTGGAAAGAACTGAACATGTGAATTTGATAAAGGTTTTCAGGAGAGTTATTCAGTGGAATACCTGGGACAAAGGAATGAGGAGTACTTAAATTAATTGCAAGAGGATAAAACAGATTGTTATTTATTTATTTTACATTTGTTGACCGGGATAGTCCGACTGGATGCATGTCCATTTTCAGCGGAGGCCCGGGGAGAAAAGCTCCAAGGGTAAGCAGATACAGCATTACATAATACCAGCATTACATATTACAGACTATTTACAGAGATTACACAAGTAAGCAAGTTAAACAAGTTCCACAGGTTAGAGTTAATCCCAAGCGTAAGACAGGATTATATTAAATTACACAGTAAGATGGTTAACAGATTGTTACACATTGTGGAGAGAATTAGCCAGGCTTGATACAGTGACATAGCCAGTTAAGTGACAAATGTTGTTTGAGTCTAGTTTTAAATTGACCTAAGGTGGAAAGTAAGGTAATATCAGCTGGAAGAAAGTTCCAGGATCTACTTACAGAGTTTGCAAAGAGAGAGTCACCGGCTGTGTTATTAATTTTGCTAGCCTGAATTAGTTTGTTAGAGGATCGAAGCGGTCTAGGATTGTTATAGGGATGATAATATTTTTAAGTGCAAGAGTATTGTCCGGATTATTGAGGATTCTATCTGTGAGACCATTTACATTTAAAGATAATACAGAAAGCATCATTATGTTAAAAAGTTATTATCCCAACCTTGTGTAACACACCTTTTTGTCTAGATTCTGGTAGATTTGTAGTACTAAGGCCTGCTGGCAAGGGAGGAGGATTACACTGGACTGTATTTATATTCCAACTAAAACTGGTATAATGGAGCTTAAGAAAATTCTGGGAGAAATAATCACCTTTCAACAGGGACTATTACTTATAGGTGGGGATTGGAATTTGATTTGCAGCAGTGAAGATGTATCGGGGGGCCCAGAAGGGAAAATGTAACGAAGGTACAGTTTTGAAGAAGTTTATGAAAATATTTGGTATGGAAAATATGAATTAAGTAGTGGGAGTTGGGAGTGAATTTACATATTATTCCCCAAGGTACAGAAACTGGTCTAGACTAGACAAAACATTTATTTCACAAGCAAGTATGCATTTAATTGAAAGTGTTGATGCACATCCATTACCTATTTCAGATCATGAGCCAATAATAGCTGTCTGTTGAAAAGAGAGGAATTTAAGAAATGGGAAGGAATTTGGGAGTTATTAAAGAAGGTAAAATTTCATCTGAAATATGGCTCAGGAGTGGGATAAAATTGAAGTATATATAGTTTGGAAATGAAAAAAAGAGAGATGGTTATGAAGCAACAGAAATTATGTAGAGGGACAGGCAGAGTTTAAAGTATTGCAGAATGGGGTAATCTCACAGAACAAGAAGAGCAATTTGAAGAATGCTAAACCGAAAATAAGGGATGACCTTGATATTATGCATGAATTTAGAAAGATTGTTGTTAAGCAGCTATTTTTTCATGAGAACTCCATTCCACAAAAACTTTTAGCATGATGACTCTGGCAACAGAAAGTAGAAAGGGTTGTTGCCAAGTTTAGGGAGCCTATAACAAGGATGATAATGAGTTCCTGTAGAGGTGCTAGAACTATTTTGAAAATTTTATGAAAATCTGCATAAAACAGGTAATATGGGAATCAAGAAAATGTACAAATGTAAATGTTTATGGAAGAATTAAATATGCCAAGGTTATAGGCAAACGAGGCTCAATTATTAACAGGATAGGAGGAGATGAGATAAAAATGGTGATCTAGAACCAATCCACTGGAAAGTCTCCAGGAATAGATGATGCTGCTGTGGAAATTTGGAAGCTAGGATGGAAAAAAATGATCAAGGTGTGGAAGGTTTTGTTAAACAGTATTTTAAGAGGAGAAGCACCAACATCCTGGAAGAAAGTAGTGGTAGCTGTAATACCGAATGATGATAGACCTATCAGATCCAGCTTCATGTAAGCCCATTTCAATCCTAAACCATGATTATAAAGTGTTCATTTCTACAATGGCTAAAAGAATGGCAAAAGTTATACCAAAATTGATAGATATGGATCAGTGTAGTTTTGTGGAGGGGAGGCAAACATTTGACAACATTAATAGAACATTGATGATCCAGAGGGAAGCAGAATGTAAAAAATGCCACAGTTGTTAAGTCTTGATGCATAATCTGTTGACAGTGTAAGCTGGGAGTTTGAGCAGGACAATGGAAGCATTTGCATTCCTTGATAAAATTATAAAGTTGATTAGGAGGATATATGAGGGATCAGAGGTGGAAATTAAAGTGGGTGAGTGCTTCTCTGATAATTTCTGTATGAACAGAGGAACCAGACAGGGGTGTCATCTTTCCACTTCATTTGCATTATATTTAGAACCATTGGCAAAGAAAGTAAGCGACTCAGAAGTTCAAGGGTATAATTGGTATAGTAGCCAAGTAAAGCTAGCTGTAGTTGCGGAAGATATTTTATACCAGATAAAACCAGAAAAGGACAGTTCAGTTTTCTGGAACATTTTGAGATGGTTTCAGATCTTTTCGGGGTATGAAATTAATGAAGTAAAACAAAGGTAATAGCTGTAAATTATGTACCCATACACAATTTGATACAGTAATGTATATGCCTGACCTGTGTGTAAAACTAAAGGGACTAAAAACTTTTAAGTGTTTGTATCTTTCTTGCTATCCACATAGCTGGTGTTAGGTACCCACCAAACCTGCAGGTGTGGGGAGACCCCAATTATCTCTCTTTGAATGAGGACCCCCATGCAGCAGCAGTGGGTTTCTCCAGCTCCTCAGTTCATTTTGGCACCTCGTGGACATCCGCTCAGCTTTTTTACTTGCCTGTAAGCTGCACTCAATCAGGTCTGCTTCAGTGAAGCAAGAGATCTGATTGGCTGCAGAAGCCAGGGAAGTAAGTTTTCTTTTTTTTTTTTTTTTTTTTTCATAAGGTCATAAGGAAGTGCATTGCAAGGACCCGAGTATTAAGAATATCTGCAATTCATACCTCTCAAACTTGTAGAGCAAGAAATCTGGACAAAGCCATCAGTAATGGTGGGGCAAAAGGCCAAAAATAGGGACATTTTTTATATATTGCTCTTACAAACTTACAAAGGTTTTCTATTAACGTGGGTTTTCTGAGGGGTATGAGGGTCTGAATCCCAAATGTCTGTCATTATTTTCTGACTTCAACTCTCGATTTGCCAGAAAACTACAGTTTTATAAAGAAACAGACTCAAAATATGAGGCAAAAATCTGGACATTCTGCAAAAATCTGTACAGTTAGCTGCTGTAGGTGATGGTGATGTGTGTGTGTTGGGGGGGGGGGGGGCTGGGGAATGTATTTTGATTACTACTTCAGTTTTCATCACAGTCAAACCTTAGAGGTGTGCACAGGTTCATAGGATGTTACTAGGCTATTGACCAGAGGGTCTTTACAAGCCTAGCTGTTGAATCCCAATATAATACTAGATGAGAGGTATCATCCTGTGTCCAGGGTTTTTCTAGCAAGAACTACCCATGTCCAGGATGGAAGCCAGGGTAATGCCCGGCAGAAATTTACGGTTTCTCATAGAGTCATCCAGGTTGCACTTAAACAAGTTCATGGAGGTGCTCTGCTTGATATGGATTGGAAGCCTGTTCCAGAGGAGTGACAGCGTCTGAGGGATGTATGTGTCTCTGCAACTGGTCCTGTTTATGTCGCAGTCTAAGTTGAGGCCCCTGGAATGGGTGACTTTAGTCCCATTTGACTTACAGATGTGCAGCACTTCCATTAGGTTTGGATCAGTGATTAGCCTTGTAAACCAGACATAATTCTCCTCTAAGTAGGCTGTATGCTGCTGAGTACAATGACAGTGACTTCAGTCTGTCCGTATAAGACGTGCTGGAGACCCTGAATTTTCTTAGACATCCCTGAGGTCTCTCAAGTTGCTGCAGGTGTCCGGTATGGTACATACCAAAGGCAACTTTATATTCAATAATAGACCTGATGAGGGACAAGGACCTCTTTTGCTCTTGAGGCAATGCCTTTGCTAATCAGGTGAATGACATGGAATGCCTTCCTCACCACCAAAGTTGAGGTCATAGTCCACTTGTGTTCCCAGGCCTCTCACTACTGAATTGGTACTTAGGGTATTATTGTTTATTGTATAATCAGCAGGGACATTGTTTCTACCAAAGGGAATGATGGTGCATTTTTTAGCATTTAGTATAAGACCATGGCTTTGGCACCAATCATTGGTCTGTATAAGCCCCTTTTGAAGTACACTGACATCACTAGGGGATTCCATGATAGCAACTAATTTGCAGTCATCCCCCATCTTGGTTAGCCACAGCCCCTCTGTTTTGGCCTGGACTTCTGGGATCTCACTGGAGACAGGTCTATTGGTAGAAGTAAAGTTTCCCACTTTGAGTGTTGTCGATCTGTGAGCCAGTTTGCAACCCACCTGACAACACAGGGGTTGATATTTAACTGGGTTAATTTTTCAATGATGCCTGAATTTGGGATAGTGTTAAAGGCCTTGGCCAAGTCAAGATAGGCTGTGTACATGGCTTTGCCCTTGTCTGTGGCTGTGGTCACATTTTGGAAGAAGTCCACCAGGTTTGGCAAGCTATTATGAGGTTTGTGATGATTTGACAATTGCCTTTTAGATGAGGCTGGTAAAACTTATGGGTCTATAGTTACCCAGGTCTTTTGCCGAGCCACTGTTGAGGAGGGGATAACAGTTGTTGTTTTCTATTTGGTGGGGACAAAGGCTGTACTCAGGCTGTGGTTGAATAGACTGCCTATTGGAGTAGCTTGCTCTTGTTTTAGAACATTAAGAACACAGCCTGTAATGCTGACTGGTCTCACAGAGGCTGTGTTCTTAGCTTTGAAGAGAGCATTGATGTCTTGTTCTTTGGAGATGCAGGGAGGAGGAGATGATGAAGACATGGTTTGAGGTATGCTTGTGGAGGGTATGGGGGGGTGAATTTTTCACCAAACCTTTCTGCTAGCAGGTTTGCAGTTTCTGCAGGGTGGCCATCATAGCTTATGTTTGGACTGGGGACGATGTGGTCACTGCTTCTTTTACTTTTCTCACAGATGGAAGAGGTGTACAAAGAAGGTTGCTTTAGCTTGTGTATAGGCCGTGCACTATCTGTCTTCTTTCAGCGTTTCCCTTTAGGGGTCACCACAGCAGATCATCTGTTTCCATTTCTTCTTATCCTCTGCATCATGCTCTGTTTCACACCAACCACCTGCATGCCCTCTCTCACCACATCCATAAACCTTATCTTAGGCCTTCCTCTTTTCCTCTTACCTGGCAGCTCCATCCTTAGCATCCTTTTCCCAATATACCCAGCATCCCTCCTCAGCACATGCCCAAACCAACGCAATCTCGCCTCTCTTGCTTTGTCTCCAAACTGTCCAACCTGAGCTGACCCTCTAATATACTGATTCCTAATCCTGTCCATCCTAATCCATCTTTAACTCTGCCACATCCAGCTCTGACTCCTGCCTTTTTGTCAGTGCCACCGTCTCCAACCCATATAACATAGCTGGTCTCGCTACCCTCTTGTAGACCTTTCCCCTTCACTCTTACTGATACCCGTCTGTCACAAATCACTCCTGACACTCTTCTGTGCCTGTACTCTCTTCTTCACCTCTCTTCCACACTCACCATTACTCTGAACTGTTGATCCCAAGTACTTACACTCATCCACCTTTACCAACTCTACTCCCTGCATCCTCACCATTTCTCTACCCTCCCTGTCATTTATACACATATATTCTGTTTTAGCCCTGCTGACCTTCATTCCTCTCCTCTCCTCTCCTCTCTAAAGCACATCTCCACCTCTCCAGAGTCTCCTCAACCTGGTTCCTTACTCTCACTACATATCACAATGTTATCTGCAAACATCATAGTCCACGGGGCCTCCTGTCTGATCTCATCTGTCAACCAGTACATCACCACTGCAAAAAATAAGGGCTCAGAGCTGATCCTCAATGTAATCCCACCTCCACCTTAAATGTATCTTTCACTCCCACCGCAGTCCTCACCAATGTCACACTACCCTCGTACATATCCTGTACCACTCTTACATACTTCTCTGCCACTCCCGACTTCCTCATACAATGCCACAACTCCTCTGTAGGCACCCTGTCATATGCTTTCTTTAAGTCCACAAAGACACAATGCAACTCTTTCTGACCTTCTCTGTATTTCTCCAACACTCTCAGAGCAAACATTGCATCTGTAGTGCTCTTTCCTGGCATGAAACCATACTGCTTATCACTAATCATCACCTCCCTTCTTAACCTAGCTTCCACTACTGTTTCCCATAACTTCAAGCTGTGACTGATCAATTTTATCCCTTTGTAGTTACTGCAGCTCTGCACATCACCCTTATTCTTAAAGATAGGTACCAAAACACTTTTTCTCCACTCCTCAGGCATCCTCTGACTTTCCAAAATTTCATTAAACAATCTGGTTAAAAATTCCACTGCCATTTCTCCTAAGCACCTCCATGCTTCCACTGATATGTCATCTGGGCCAACAGCCTTTCACTTCTTCATCCTCTTCATAGCTGTCCTTACTTCCTCCTTGCTAATCTGTTTCACTTCCTGATTCACTCCCTACATCATCCAACCTTCTCTCTCTCTCTCATTATCTTCATTCATCAGCCCTTCAAAGTACTCTTTCCATCTACTCAACACACTCTCCTCACTTGTGAATATGTTTCCCTCACTATCCTTTATCACCCATACCTGCTGCACATCTTTCCCAGCTCTGTCCCTCTGTCTAGCCAATCGGTACAGGTCCTTTTCTCCCTCTTTAGTGTCCAATCTCGCATACATCTCTCCATTGCCTTATCCTTAGCCACCTCTCTCTGCCATGAGCCTCATCTCATTATACTCATGTCTACTTTCTTCATCTCTTTGAGAATCCCACTTCTTCTTCATCAGCCTCTTCCTCTGTATACTCTCCTGTACTTCCTCATTCCACCACCAGGTCTGCTTGTCCTCCTTCCTCTGTCCAGCTGTCACACCAAGCACCTTTCTAGCAGTCTCCCTTACTAGCTCTGCTGTAGTTACCCAGCTATTGGGTAACTCTTCACTGCTTCCCAGTGCCTGTCTTAACTCTTCCCTCAACTCCACCTCCCAATCACCCTTTTTTAACTTCCACCATTTAATCCTTGGCACTGCTTTCACACTCCTCCTCATCTTGATCCCCAACGCCAACGTCATCCTACAGACCACCGTTTTATGCTGCTTAACTAGACTTTCCCCTGTCACCCCTTTACAGTCTCCAATCTCCTTCAGACTGGGCCTCCTACATAGGATATAATCCACCTATGTGCATCTTCCTCCATTGTTGTACATCACCCTATGCTCCTCCGTCTTCTTATAATGCATATTCACCACAGCCATGTCCATCCTTTTCGCAAAATCCACAATCATCTGACCTTCTGCATTCCTCTCCTTAACACCATACCTACCCATCACTTCCTCATCCCCTCTGTCCACTTCACCAACATGCCCGTTGAAGTCCGCTCCAATCACTAGTCTCTCACCCTTGGGTACACTCACCACCATTTCATCCATCTCACTCCAAAATTTTTCTTTCTCATCCATTGCACACCCAACTTGTGGAGCATATGCACTAACAACATTCATCATTACACCATCAATTTCAAGCTTCATAAACTTTACTGTATCAGACACTCTTTTCACCTCCAAAACACTCTTGGCATACTGTTCCTTTAGGATAACCCATACTCCATTTCTTCTGCCATCCACACCATGATAGAACAATTTGAACCCGCCTCCTACACACCTGGCCTTACTTCCCTTCCATCTGGTCTGTTGCATGCACAATATATCAACCTTCCTTCTCTCCATCATACCAGCTAGCTCTCTTCCTATACCAGTGATACTGCCAACATTCAAAGTTCCTACCCTCACTGCTACACTCCTTACCTTCCTCCTCTCTTCCTGCCTTCGGGCATGCCTTCCCCCTCTTCTTCTCGTTCAGCCAACAGTAGCCCAGTTTCCATCAGCACCCTGTTGGCTAACAGTACTGGTGGTGGTTGTTGTTAACCCAGGCCTCGACCGATCTGGTATGGAAATATGAAATGTTCTCTGCATAATTCATTTGGCAGAGGTTTTGCGCCGGATGCCCTTCCTGATGCAACCCTCCCCATTTATCCGGGCTTCTCCCAGTGGCTGGGTTTGTTTTATATATATATATATATATATATATATATATATATATATATATGTATATGTATATGTATATGTATATATAGCTACACACACACATATGTATGCTTTTCTGTTAATCCCTCATAGAAAAACAGTCTGATTTGTTTTCTTCTTTCTGAATATCCTTGTGGAGTGTAATGGGTTGGCAGACTTCAAAAGTACCCTACAGAATACTCTGCCAGAAATACTGGATGAAAAAATGGATGCAACTAAGGACATGATTTTGTGAGCTAGTATCCATTGTCTAAATTACTTAGACAAACTAACATTTTGTTAAATTTAATACTAGTGGCTGCCAAAAAAAGCAGTTACTGAAAAATGAAAATCAAAGCTAAACCAACTGTATTTGAAGTAATGACTGTTGTAACATAGATAAAAGAACTGAAAGTGGGCTGTTGAGAAAAGGGTAGGAGTAAATTACATAAGAAAAAATGAAAGTTATGTGAAGAGTAGGTACAGAATCATGATTTGGAGGAGGAGTGAGATGTTAGGAAAGGCAGGCATTGATCAATTTATGTAATGTTGAATTGATAAATGTACAAATTGGGAATATGTTAACATGTTTTTTTTTATATAAATGTGTGTTTGCTTATGTCTTAAGTGATAATTCAGTAAAGGTGTTAAAACAAAAAAAATATTTACTTCGGTTATTTTGGAATGTTTTCACCTTTGCTGCATCCCACTGCACAGGATCACTGTTCCAGACATAAATTCCCCCTGCATTGCAAAGCAAACTTCCTGTCATGTATGCTCCTTTATACACTGTTGTAATAGAGTAATTGCTCATTAATAATAGCCCCCATGGAATGTCTCTGCTGTATAAAAAATGTGGCTATTTTAAATGAACAATGTTATTAACATCAAATAAAATCACTGCAAGGACAAATCCCAGCTGGCAGCCCAAAGAAATATAACTGAAATAAAAAGAAGCGAGTGGCAAGCACAAAAGTAATGCTAATAAAATGTTTATTATTAAGCAAAAATAATATAGCAACAGTAAATTCTTTCGCGTGGAGCATCCACGCTTCCTCATACATACAATAAAACAAAATTTTAGTTCACTATTTAAAAAAACACCAGCTTATCTGCAGCAAGTAATAATTAACATTACAAATTACCCTCAATTAACCCTTCTGCAGGAGAAGACATCTTAAAGAAGGTTGTCATCCCTACATAGAAATGGAAACACTGAGTACAGGTAGCCAAATACACAACATTCCAGGTTGAACATTCAGCGTAGTGATAAAAAGTGTGTATCTTCCCAGTGATGGGGTGCACAAACATATTACTATTGCTAATAAATCTACAATAGTTACAGTGCCTGCATCCATTAAGTCCCAGCCCTATCAGACAATACTCTATTTCCAACAGAACTTGTTCTGTGACATAACCTTCTGCTCATAGACTTCATATTCTTAAAGGTAACCTTCGGATAAGGTCCAACAATATTCCTTATCTGTTCATCTGGTGTCAATATATGCCAGTTATTCCTAATAATATCTACTAAAGACTTATTATCCGATGTAAAGGGTAAACACAACCTACCGGTTCTAATAGAGGATCTATCCATGTCCTCTTGAGACACCTCTTTATTCTTGGAAAAATATGGTTTACCCTTATTCTTTCCCTCCATAATGGCAACATTAAGATACGTATCACATTCAGTTCTAGTGCATCACCTATTCATAAAATCATTCTTCATTCGACCCATATGGCCAGTTAAAGAAGCATCATCACTCAGTAACCTAGACAAATGTAAAGCTTGTCCTTTTAACACATTTTTACAACCATAATTAGGATGCATACTTGACGGTGCCAGTAAAGTATTTTTCTTGCATTCCTTTTTACAGACACAAGTCTCTAGTATATTAAAAACCCTACGCAACTTAATATCAAGAAACTCAATTACTTCTCTAGGTGTAGCATAAATTTCAGAAAAGACATACTCGCCTTCGATATAATCATGAAATTGTTCCAACATAACTTCCGAGCCCTGCCACACAAAAATATCATCCACAAATCTTTTATAATAAATTATATAGTTCTTAAATTCTTCATTGGATAATATAAACTTCATTTCCCAGTGTGCCATAATCATATTAGCATATGAATTAGCACAGTGGGTGCCCATGGCAACCCCTGCAAGTTGCACATAATAATTACAGTCAAACATAAAAACATTATTAGCTAGAAATAATTCCATCAACATGCACAAGGTGGAGATGGTATTTCTAGAAAAGTCACCGTTCTGTGTTTAGAATTCCTCCAACTTTATTTTTTTAAGTTTTTGACTATGTGCCTCAATGACTGTCTACTGTACTGTCTGACTAAAACTGTTAACTTCTAACCTATCACATATTAAAATTAATCATATGTTCTATATTTTGTTCTCTCATGTACTGCATTCTATTGTACTGTGGAGCTTTTCTCCCTGGGCCTCCGCTGAAAATGGACCTGTGTCCAGTCAGACTTTCTCGGTAAATAAATAAATATACTGTATGCCAATATAATTAGGAATGCAAGTGAATAATGATCATACATCAAATGCAACTAAAACATCACAACCTAGAGGAATATCTTCTAGGGTATGAAACAACGTAGTTAGAAATTGTTTCATATCAGTCAAAATAATAGAAGTCTTTAATAATAGCGGATGTAACATTTTTTCAAGATAAATAGAAATAGGCTTTAACCATCCTTGGCTCGCCACAATATATGTGGTGTATATATAAGTATGGAGGCTCAATCAATGGCTTATGCATTTTAGGTAAGCCTTCAATCAAAGGAATTATAGGTTTATCTAGAATAAAGAATTCATACAATTCTATTAATATAACTACAAGAGAAACTATCAAATAGTTCACTGTGAACCTTATCAGTAATTCTTCGTATATCAGCGACCATAACCCTCTTTTGTGTGGAATTATCAGATAATATTATTGACATGATTTACAACACTGCTGTATTTACAAGAGTTATTTACACTGTTTCAGTTTTGTTCTGCATTTGACATGACAGGATCACAGGGCAAGAACTGCTGCATGCATATATATGTATATATACATAGTGTGTGTGTTGTACACGGGCCTTGTCATATGCAGTTGTCAGTTTGTACACTCCCTGCCAAAAGGAGAAAGATTTTCATCCATTGCTGTGCATGATGATAATGATATAGTATATTGGGCAGTAGACAATAGCAGCGTAGTGTTCAGAGCTTCTCTGGTGAGCTGTAGTAGTGATACACCACCAAATAATTTAAAGATATTCAAAATCTTATTATAATATCTCTGAACTTAATACAGCATGTTTAGAAGTAAATGCGCTAGTGTCCCCCCACCAGCCTTCACAAACCTGTCGCATGGAAACTTTTAAATATGTTCCCACATACATACACGGCCTTGCAGTACTTGTCTGCTGTGATGCTAACAGCCACACTGCTGCCACAGAGTGCATTTGGTATAGAATATAAAAAGAGATTGCACATTTCTGTGGCTGCACTTCTGAAGTGGTACATTAGACCTTGTCTTTCACTCACTCTAACACTGTTCCAATACTGTTGAAAGAATCTAGTGAAAATGTGTGGTTAATGTGCATTAGTAATGACCCTCCACACCGACATATTTGCATGCAGTAATTTTTAGTATCCCAATGTGCACTACCAACCTGCAGTTGCATACTGCTGAGCCGCTGCAAGAAACGTACCTCACTGTGTAAACCTGCTATAAATGGGACAGAGTATCGCACTACATGTTTCTGATTAACTCCCATTGTTTTATAACTTTCATAATGAATGTGTTAATGGGCAGTCTTGCAGTGGTTCAAGTCCTGGAAACATTGGCAGAATTAGTGCAGGCAATGTACAAAGACCTACTCACAAAAGTACAGACAGTGTTCAGACTCAGAGAAGTTCTCAGTGAAAGTAAGTGTACATCAGGGATCAGCTTTGAGCCCACTGCTGTTCATACTGGTGAAGGATTGCATTAGCAAACAGGTTGGAGTGGCCAGATGAGCAGTGCTGCTGTATGCAGATGATGCAGCAATACAATCAGAGTCTGAACAAGACCTTAAGCAAATAATAAGGAAATGGAATGCACAACTGAAGGGACATGGGATAAAGATCAGTACAGATAACACCGTTGTCATGACAGCAAAAAGGGGAAATCAGAAGAAGCCGAGAATGAGATAGAAAGGAACATACTGGAACAGGTTATAACAGCTTCCAGTAGCTGAGAGTTGAGGTTGACAAGAAGGGAAGTCTGAATGAGTGGTCAAAGCTAGAATCAGAGGGGCTGCTACCAGCTGTCATTGAGTACTAAGGGTAGTATGTGACAACACCATAAAGCAACAGTAATGCTGTTTGATACACATCACAAGTTAACTAACAGTAGTCCTTTAGCTATCTCTGACCTTGTCAGTAACCAGACTGAACAAGTTCATCACATCAAATACTGGGGCCTTATGCTGGTCCTCAATGTTTCATTTAAGATCTTCCCTGAACCTATCACTGACAGAGTTAACCAACTAAAAGATTGGTATTCAACATTCAGACATCTTGCCCCACAATCTCATAAAATCCTAGCTACAAATGTACTTTCTTCCAGATACCTTCCACGTCAGTGCACTAAACTCTCATCAACAATGCACACTTTGTACAAACTAGATAAGTCATAGGTATAGATTTAGTTGAAAAAACATTGGGCAAGTTCGAATCACCTGTCCTTTGAAATTAGAAAGGAAAAGGGATGCCCTTAATTTTGAACCAGTTTCTTAGACCACCTAAAAGAAACCTAGTGATGCACTTGCAATAGGCATAAAGGGCATAGCACTGTATCCTTAACTCAGACATCTTTCATTTATTTTTTTTAAACACTTTTATCACTTGTGTGGTAGGCCAACTTATGTGTATATAAAAGTAATCAAACCATATTAACAAGTTCACATTTACACATATTATACATCACATACATTGCTGTCAACTTCTTAGCGCAAAAAATCTGGACAAAGCCAAAAATAATGGTAGGGACAAATTTTACATATTGCTGTTATAAACTTAGAAAGTTGCTAGAATAAAAGGTCTTGTGTTCCATGTATTTTCTGAAGGATATGAAGTCTGAAACTCAAATGCCTGTCATTATTTAGTGAATTCAGTCCTCACTGATTTATCACAAAAATCCAGACGATCACAAATTTTATGAGGAACAGACTGAAAATATAAGGCAAAAATCTGGGCATTCTGCAAAGATCCGGGTCATTTGAGAGGTATGATCTCATATATTGTTCTACACAATATAATCACAGCAATTCTAACATAAATTGTTCAATTCCTACCCTTTTTTAACCCTCATTCCTCCAACAAAACATTTTTCTGAAAGTATTGTTTCCACAATTTCCATTTTTTTCTATGTAATTTACTCCTACCCTTTTCCAAATGTCCCACTTTTTTTTTTTTTTATCTCTGTTGCAATATTCACTACTTTAAGTATGATCGGTTTAGACTTTGATTTCCATTTTCTATTAATTGCTTGTTTGGCAACCAACAGAATTTAAACTTAACAAGGCTGTATGTATACATGTGTATATATACATTGTGTGTGTGTGTGTGTGCGTGTGTATAAACTAGAGGTGTACATGGGCCTCATCATATGCAGTTGTGTCAGTTTGTACACACTCTGCCAAAAGGAGAAAGTCTTTCATCCATTGCTGTGCCCTGATGATGATGATAGGATGCTGTTTAATAACACTGCTAATCTTAAAATGAATAGTGCTGCATTTGTGATATGGTGTGCATTGTAGCATGTTGCAGTGAGTTTTATCATGCATCAATTAGCAATATAATTTTTAAGGTGTGAATTCATATATTTTCGTATTAATACTTTTTCATAGTGATCCTCTATCCCACCTGAAAAAAAATAATTTCCTTGGTTGCACTCAGTTGCTCACCCAGTGTTCCTGACTCTGTAGGAAAGTTTTAAAGTCTGCCAACTCACTACACTTAGAGAACATATGCGCACAGGTACCTCTTTCTTCCAAACTACACCTCCAACAGTTGCTATTTACCTGAGGAAAAATTTTTTTTTAGAGTCTGCTTGGGGTATAAAATTATCTGTACAAACACTTCTAGACAAAAATCCTGAATCTTCTAGATTATGTTGCATGTTTGGGAGCCATACTTGTGTCCCTCCATTGTTTCTTAGTGCACTGCATAGCGAATCAGTCTTCCCAGTCTTTTCTGACCCCTTCTGATCGATTCCTGTAGTTATCTTAATATTTTCTATGCCCTTCTAATTAGACCTTTTTTTAACAACAGCTTCTGTTCTAGATTCATTTAAAAACTCAACCAGTACAGATCTTTCATTTAGGATTTTCCTATCCCTTTTGTCTGTACTCAATTCCTTATATGGAAGAGACGGTCACTAGCCAGCAATCCAAATGCCTTCTTGGCCTCTTCCCATTCTGTTACCTTTCCCTGTTGATTTATTCCCAATACCTTTGTTCCTTCGCCAGCCCCTTTTGCTTATTCTTTGTATTCCGAATAGCAGTATCTTTCATGTGATGTCTACTTTCAGTCAGCTAAAACAGAACAAAGTCCACTGGTGGTAACTTGTCAAATATACTGTAAACATGTAAATAATTATTACTTGTAAAGCAACAACAAACATTATGCATAAGTACAACTCTATAGTATATTGCCTTGATGTCAAGAAAATGAGTAAAAGAATATTTGCTGATCAACATTCATTAAAGACTTCAACTGTTAACTTAAGATAGAACATGCAACACTGAAATACATTACAGGAAGCAGTAGTATTTGTAAGTTCTCTTAACCCCTGTAACATTACTTTGACTGTCTGCCTTTGTGGTCAGGTTCTGTTTGAAAAGGGTTCACACACAAGTTAACTTGCACTTGTACCAAATCATTCAATAAGAAAGAAAATCTGGAGATTATGCAAGTGGTCCTAGTCATCATTGGTAGTTATCCTTTCTAACTAGCAGATTGAATAACTACATTGAAATTAGTTTATTTTATATATCTTTTGTGTACCACCAGTGTTTTAGTATTTCATTAAACCACATACGATGCACTGTATGTTAAAAAGGACATAGTTTCACTCATTTGTAGTTAAATGCATGCAGGTCAGTTTTAAATTATCAGTTTGCACATTGCATGGAGTTTGATGATTATCAGATGTGATTATATAACAGTTCGTGTTTGGTTTGTGTTGCAAAGCTGAGGTTAGGGTTTTTTATGTTTTCTTCTTTTCTTACTTTGTCATCCATTTCTTCATGTTTTCACATTTGTCTGTTGCATATTATTACCTGTTTTATATGTTTCTTTCTGTATATTTCTTATTCTCTTTGCCTTATCCCAAGGCTTTAGAAAGGCAGAAAGAATACTTTGACTGCATTAGGAATGAGCGTGATGAACTAAGGGAGGAGATGTCCATCTTGAAGGAAAAATTAAAGATAGGAGAGGTACGTTGCTAAAAGTTACAAAATGTTTGGGTATTCAAGTAGTGCTGCCCATTTGAAACACAATATAGTATGATTAACTCATGAGCAGTAAATGCTTCCTTGCAGCATGTATGCATAATATTGGAAGCACTTGTGAAGGCTGAGGTAACACTGTGAATTACAGCAGAACATAAGTAGGATGCTGTTTAATAACACTGCTAATCTTAAAATGAATAGTGCTGCATTTGTGATTTGGTGTGCATTGTAGCATGTTGCAGTGAGTTTTATCATACAGTGTCATTTTTAAGGTGTGAATTCATTTATTTTCATATTGATACTTTTTTCATAGTGATTTGCAGCCAATGTGAATGAAACCAAATGTTTTCAACTGTGGCGCATCTGGAATTGTTTTGAGCTAGAGTTCTGAGGTTTGTAAGAGCAGAGTTTGTATCTTACAAGTGTCTTATGTCTGCAGCATATTTTTTTTGTAGTAATTTTCTTTTGGGAGGTTGTAAGTGGAAAATGAATTGAACCTTAATTATATATTTTTATTTACATAATACAGCTGTCTATTCATTGATCCTAAAGTAATCATTTTGTTGGTATAAAAATCTAACACATTAATCGCTTTCCTAATTGTAACATCAAATTCTTAAGTCAGAATTTATTTTTCTGGTTGATAACAGATCTCATTTATAGATATACCCAATTAGAGACTTGTTACTTATTAATGCATAGTATCAGGAAGGAGGTTGAGATTTTATATTAATTTTATATGTAATATAATTTATTTTATAATAGAATTTGAGAGAGGAAGAAAATAATGGAAAGGTTAACAGGTTCAACTGTCTGGGAGGAATGTTTGAGAAGAAATAAGCCTGAATGAGGAAGTTACAGGTAGAATCAGAGGGGCTGCAGCCAACAGGCACAGGGTGTCCGGGGTAGTGAGCGTGACAGAAGAATGCCAAAGAATCTGAAAAGTGAGGTGTAAAAACATTGGCGCAACCAGTACTTCTGTACAGCACACTAATCCAGGCAGTGAAGGCACAGCATTTGATGAAGCCAGATCTTATGGAGGTGAAGTGCCTAAGATAAGTGGTATGGTGCACACTGTGGAACAGATGAAGAAATGATGACATTAAAACAGAAGCTGAAGTAGCTCCATTTGTAGAGAATATCAAAGAGCAGTTCATGCACGTGAAGATTTGGCAGAGACAGGAAGAAGGCAGGTGGATATAAGGATGTCTAATAAAGAGATGGATGGGTTGATGATTGTTTGAGAGGAGACCTGAGACAGTCAGGCATGAATCGCGAAGATAAAAGAACTGCATTAAATCAGGAGAGGTTGCTACAGTTGACATGAATCCCCATTTCAGTGCAAAAGATGGGGAAAAAAGGATGAACTTTGATGATTGAGAAGATGAACTTGTAAACAGCTTCCCTAGTGCGTAATTCTGTCAAAATGGCGCTATGTCAGACTCCAAGCCGGTCACAAGTGGTGTCCCACAGGGCTCGGTCCTTGGCCCCCTATTGTTCGGCATCTACTTCTCAGAAGTACAGGCCAACATGGGAGGACTTTGGCTGACAAAGTTTGCAGACGACTGCAAACTGGGCGCCATAGTGGAAAGTGCATCAGACACGGATATCCTTCAGAAGGGACTCACGGAAACAGATAGCTGGTGCCAGAGCCATGGCCTGAAGTTAAACGCCAAAAAATGTATAGTCATATCCTTCGGGAAAAACAAGGTAACCCCAAGCTACCATATAGGTGGCAATCCACTAAGCACAGAAGAGGTTATCAGGGACCTGGGGACCCAGGTTGACAGTGGCCTTTCTTTTGACACTCACGTTGCTAAAGTGGTTAGAAAGACCTTCTACATTGCCCACCTGATCATGAAGGGATTCACATCCAGATCTAGTGAGGTCATTGTTCCCCTGTACTCTTCACTTATCAGACCAGTGATCGAGTACAATGCCCCATTTGGGATGTATCTCACCCGACATCTGCAGCAATTGGAGAGACCCCAAAAGTTCCTCACCAAAAGGATAAAGGGACTCCAAAATCTGTCATATGCTGCCAGATTGAAGAAACTCCAGCTCTATTCAGTCGCATACAGTCTGCTCAGAGGTGACATGTGCCTGACATACAAGGCCATGTCCAACCCAGAATTAATGGACATGCTCCACCTCAAAAAATCCAAATCCACCAAAACCACTAGAGCAAGCGACTTAAACCTTAGCACGGATATAAATAGGACGTACTGGAGGGATAGATTTATCACTCAGAGACTCCCTATGCTGTGGAATAAAATCCCAGTCCATGTGAGGCAGAGCACCTCGCTGGCTCTGTTCAAGAGAAATCTTGACCTGTGGATGGGAAATCGTAGGTTTACCCCGGGAATCATCTCTGTGTCACTGCTGGACAGAGGCACAACAAACTAATGGGTACAGTATTTTTTCATATAAGGGGTGGCGTAAGCCACAAAACTTTGGGCTAGGCTTATAAATGCCTTAGGGCAGATAGCCTAGTATAATCCTATGAACCTATAATAATCCTATGAACCTATAACCTATAAAACAGTGCCAATACCCCACTTTGCTATTATAATTGGGTGTCACTGTAGAGACTAACAGCAGATAGTGGCAGAAAGTATAAACAGCTTAATTACTGCCTGCTTTCCATCCCTCTCAACTGTCCCTGAATTTGTGTCATATTTTTGCCCTGCCTCTTGGAATTTTTGATTTTCTGTTAAGTCACTGAAGATGACAGTCTGTCAGTTATGCCACATATTATAGTTTCATCTTTCATATTCAGAAATTACATATGAATGTAAATGTTGATAAAGTAACTTAAGTTGAATAAGAGCAGTATTTAAAAACTCACTAATTGTTATCCTTTAGCCTTGCTTTTGTGAGTAGTGGGATGTTGGTTTTATAGGTTGGGACAAAAGGGTTAGGTACGTCTGTAGAAGGCAAATTCCCTATGAAGATTACCGCAGCCAATGTGTGTTTTCTGTGGGTCCAGACGGCAGCATCCAGAACATAACTGCCTAGTTTTTGCCTTATATTTCTAGTCTGTTCTTCATAAAATTTGTGGATGTTCTTCATCTCACATTGCTGCAGTCCTTACATATGGGTAGTCCGCTGTCCTCGGTCGGCCCGAATACCAAAGTATTAGGCTGACGTCGGTCAAGGCGCTTAAAACTGACATCAGGACGTCAGGGTACAAAAGCGCATGACCGACGTCATTTCCTCAGTCTTTTTTGCCGCATGGTCCGATGCAGAAGCAGCGTTGCAAGTGCCGTTCGGCGTTCTGAAATTTTTCAATTCGAGTTTCAGACCGAATCCAAGTTGGCTAAGTACCCGTTGGGGATTATTTTGGTTTTTCTTGCCTCAGTGTTTTACCGGATGTCAGAAAAGTGAATAACTGTATTTCTTGTGGGAAACAGATACCGCATAGGGATTATCATTCTTTGTGTATTCCTTGTTTGGGGCCTGAGCACGACGTTGTTGGGTGTCGCTTTGTGCTAGGTTCAATAAACGCACTATTAAGCGAAGGTTGGATTGTGCTAGGCTGGTCTTTGGGAAGCGGTGCAATTATAATATGCCGTCGGATTCTCCGGCCCGCTTCTCTTGAGAAGCGCAAAGACAAAACAGTTAAACCCAGGCAAGATGAGTCGTCCGTTCTGGACGCCGGTTCTTTAGAGGCTTCAGTGGAACCGGTGGTTCCGATGGAGACTTCTCTGGAGTCTCAGGGGGAGACTTTGATTTTGCAGGAGGTGGTCTCTCAGGAGGCAGGTCAGGCTGAAGGGGCTTCCCAAGTTACTGTACTCCCCTCCCTTCCTAGGGTGGTTAGGCCTTCTCCTTCTGTTTCCAAGGCTTCTCCCAGAGGCAGGCCAGTTTCAGCTTCTGTTGGTGTCACTCCTAGTTCAGCAGGGTCTGTGCCTAAGAAGCACATGCTTAAAATGGCAGAAGATTTAATTACTCTGATTAGAGGTTCTATGCCCCTCCTGATAAGAGGCCTAGGGTGGAGCCAGAGTTGGGAAGTTTTGAGCAGGCTTGGATATTTCAGAGTCTTCAGCTGAAGACTTGCAGGAGTATTCTCCTTATTCTGATTCTGATGCAGATGATTCCACTCCTTCTGCTTCTCCTCCAGAGGATTTTTCTTTTCAGAGACACTTCATTCTATGAGGGAACATTTTAAGTGGGAAGGTCAGGACTTCTCTGATTCTAGGAAAAGGCTTAGGGAGTTTTTGCTGTTACCCCAGCATAGGCCCTTGGCTATACCCCTGTTCTGGATGTTGTGGAAGATGTGTTTGCAGAGGCTTCACTTAATCCTGATTCTCTGCCTCCTGCTCCTGTTAAACCGGATAGGTATTACAGGGTGCCTGAGGCTCATAAATATCTTTATAAGAGTCCTAGGGCGGACCCAGAAACTATTAGTCAGGGACCTAAGGGTGTCAAGGCCTCTGTTGTAAAAAATCCGGTTCCTCTAGATAAAGAAGCCAGAGCTTTGGATAGATGGGGAAAGAAGGTCTATACATCCTCTACCTTAGCTATGAGGGCTTTGAATTGCCAGTTTCATATGTTGAAATATCAAAACTTTCTTCTTTCTCAATTGAAGTCTAAGGTGGATGCTCTGGCGGAAGGCATTGAGTGTAAAGAGTTGCAAGATTTGGTGCATGTCTCTGAACAAGTGGGTAAGCATTCATTACAGTGTGGTTTTGATGCTGTGCAGGCCTCGTCTAGGGTGGCTGCCACTGGCTCAGTTCTTCGCAGGCACGCCTGGTTAAAGGATCAGAATTTATCTGACCATGTTAAGACAAGGATTTTGGATGCTCCTTTGCAGTCTGATGTGTTGTTTGGTTCACCTGTGGAATCAGTCTTGAAGAAAATGGAAGACAAGGCTAAGTCTATGCAGGCTGTTAAGGATTTTTGCAAGTTCAGCCTCCAGTTCAGTAGGAATTGGCCTGCTAAGGGGTGGGCGTATCCTTCTTATGATTCTCAGTCTAGGGGTAGATCTAGACGTGGTAGGGGCAGAGCTCAGAGTTCTTTCAGGCCTAGAACAGGGAGTTCACCTGCACAATCTTCGGTGAGGGCAGGGGCCAGTCCTTTCGTAAACAGGCCCAATGACCTACTTTTTCAGCTGCCAGATCCTTCTTGCCTGGCAGCACCTTTGGGAGGAAGGTTAGCACTCTTCAAGGAAAATTGGATGTTGATTACCCAAGACAAATGGGTATTGGATATCATTCACCAGGGTTACAAGTTTTATTTCCATACCTTGCCTCCTTTCAAAGGCATGCCGGACGTTCCTCCTCAGCAAAGACTAGAGGCTCGCAAGCAAATTTCTTTACTACTTCAAATAGGGGCCATACAAATGGTTCCTCTGCCAAAAGTGGGCCTAGGATTTTATTCTCGCCTGTTTCTAGTACCAAAGAAAGGAAACACGTGGAGACCAATTTTGGATTTATCCATCCTCAACACATACCTGGACATTCCCAAGTTCAAAATGTTAACGTTACAACAGCTTTTACCTCTGCTGGGCAAAGATCACTGGATGGTGACTCTGGATCTCAAAGAGGCTTACCTTCATGTTCCTATCAGGCCCAGTTGCAGGAAGTATCTGCGTTTTTGGGCTGGGACTTCACATTATCAGTTCTCTGCATTGCCCTTTGGCTTATCTACTGCGCCCAGAGTGTTCACGAAGGTTCTGGCTCCAGTGGTAGCTTTCTTCAGGCTAAGAGGAATACAGATCTATCCTTATTTGGACGATTGCCTGATACTGGCCCAAGAAAAGGACGAACTTCTTCATCATTTACAGTATGTGATGGCAGTGTTAAGATGCCTGGGGTATTCTGTGAACGAAATAAAGTCCAGTCTAGTACCCTCTCAGGACATGTGCTTTCTGGGTGTGAGACTGAATACAGCATCCCAGATGGCCTTTTGACCCCGGACAAACAAAAGAATCTTTCTCTTTACTTCCACCAGTTGTCTCATCAGTCCAGGCTGACTGCAAGGACAGTCCTTCAAGCCTTGGGGTTCATGGCATCTTGTATTCTGGTACTTCCCAATGCCAAACTGCATATGAGGAAGCTACAATGGTATCTCAAGAATGTATGGACACAGCACTGCCAAGATTTGGACACTGTCATTCAAATAATACCTTGCATTCAAAAGGAATTTTTGTGGTGGGCTCAGGAATGTCACCTAAACAAGGGACTCTCTGTGACCCGGCCAGAGGCGAGTCAGATTTTAACGACAGATGCCTCAGACAAAGCTTGGGAGCTCATCTAAATGGAAAATGGATACAAGACACGTGGCCTGCCAGACTTCAACATCTACATATCAACTTGAAGGAGATGTTAGCAGTCCAATTTGCATTGATAGCTTTCAAGGATTTACTTCTTCCAGGGCAGGTGTTGATTCAAACAGACAACACAACTGTCATGTGGTACATCAACAAGCAAGGGGAACGATTCTTACCCTCTATGCAGACAAGCAATGATTTTGTGGGAGACTGCTCTCAGTTTACAGCTAAATCTTCAGGCAAGGTTTCTGCCAGGAGCACAGAACTCCTTAGCAGATGTGTTGAGCAGACAAATTATGGATCCCCACGAGTGGAAATTGGATCCTCATGTATTCCAGAGGTTGACAGTGTTATGGGGAACTCCAGACATAGATCTGTTCGCTTCTCCACTAAATTACCAGCTGCCAAAGTTTTGCACAAAAGGTTTCATCCCTCAGCTTGGAAAGTGGATGCTCTCTCATTCAATTGGAGCAATCTTCACGTGTATGCCTTTCCACCTCTGCCTCTCCTCCCAAAGGTACTGCTGAAGGTCAGACAGGACAAGCCAAACATGATTTTAATAGCTCCAGATTGGCCTTGACAGCACTGGTACCCATTACTGAGAAGTCTGGTACAGGAGCCTCCATGGCCTTTGCCTTCGATTCCTCACCTGCTGTCTCAGGAGAACGGTCATTTACTCAATGTCAAACTTCATTCTCTACATCTGACAGCCTGGCATATTCTGGTTTAAACCCTGGAGGGTCTCAGCTTCCACAACAAGTTTTGAATGTTATTTTGGAGGCCAGAAGGCCTAGTACAAGGAAAGTTTACGCAGATAAATGGAGGAGATTTTTATTTTGGAGTACAGCAAAGGACTTTGATGTTTCTAAGCCTAATTTAAGTGTGGCGCTTCAATATCTTACTGAGTTATTGGACAAAGGTTTGTCCTTCTCCTCTATAAAGGTTCATGCTGCAGCAATCTCTGCTCACTATGACTGTGACCCACCATTATTTTCTCAGCCTTTGTTTAAGCAATTCCTTAGAGGGGCAAAGAATATAAGACCCCCACGTAGAGCTCCTACTCCTGCTTGGGATCTCAATTTTGTGTTGGAGAAACTCACTCTACAACCTTTTGAGCCTGCAGCATCGGCAGAGTTGAAATATTTATCTTGGAAGACTGCTTTTTTGTTGGCCATTACCTCTGCGAGAAGGGTTTCTGAATTACAGGCCCTTATGGCAGTTGAGCCTTTCTTAATTTTCCACAAGGATAGGGTGTCTTTGCGTACTAACCCTTCTTTTATGCCTAAAGTGGTTTCTAGTGTGGCTTTAAACCAAACTATTCATTTGCCTACTTTTTATGCAAACCCCCAAAATAAAGGGGAAAAGATTTTGCACACTTTGGATATTCACAGACAGTTGCGATATTATTTGAGCAGAACTAAAGGGTTCAGGCAGTCTCAGCAGTTGTTTGTTTCTTTTGCTTTGGGTTCTCAGGGCAAACCTGTTTCAAACAAACTATTTCTAAGTGGATTGGTTTTTGTATTGCTTTCTGTTATTCCCATCATGGTAAGGAGATTCCAGCTGGGATTAGGCCTCATTCCACTAGGGCTACTGCCACTTCTACAGCTTTTTTAAGGGGGGTGGCTACTAAAGAGATTTTGGAAGCAGCTACTTGGAGTTCAGTGCATACTTTCTCTAAGCATTACCACCTTCCACTTTACTCTAAATCTAGGGCTGGATTTGCAACTGCAATTTTACAAGGCATGTTGGCAGCTCCTAATGCTTTATAGTTTTGCCATCCTCCCTTACCTCTGCTTTGGGATTCTACCCATATGTAAGGACTGCAGCAATGTGAGATGAAGAACATAGTACAGTTTTGTACCTACCATAAATGTAGATGTTCGAAGATCCACATTGCTGCAGTCCAATTTACCCTCCTCCTTCCCCTCTGTTGTTGAAGGTGGTGGTGTGGTTTGTGTTGTACATATTGTATATATGGTTAGTGCACGGGTGGTTGGTTGGGTTTTGCTGGTTTTTGGCTTTGGCCTGTCTTGTTAGGGCCTTCTGACATCTGGGGCAAGAAAAGACTGAGGAAATGACGTCGGTCATGCGCTTTTGTACCCTGACGTCCTGATGTCAGTTTTAAGCGCCTTGACCGACGTCAGCCTAATACTTTGGTATTCGGGCCGACCGAGGACAGCGGACTACCCATATGTAAGGACTGCAGCAATGTGGATCTTCGAACATCTACATTTATGGTAGGTACAAAACTGTACTTTTTCTGGCAAATCAGTGAGGATTGAAGTCACTAAGTAATGTCATACATTTGAGTTTGACTTCATATCTTTCAAAAAATATGTGCTAACGCAAATCCTATTCTAAAAACTTTTTAAGTTTATAAGAGCAATATTTAAAATCTGTCCCTATTTTTGGCCTTTGTCCCTCATTTCTGTAAGAGTTTTTCCAGATTTCTTGTACTAAGAGTTTTAGTAGTATGATCCAGAAGTGTGACATTTGGTGAAGTATGTCTCAACTGGAAGAAGCTCACAGCCTTTTCCTGGTCCATTGTGACATCTTAAAGTTTGTCTTCTTCCTCAAACATTCCTGTCAAGCAAAAATGAAAGTAGAAGGCAGAAAGGAAAGGGGTAAATAGATTGAAAGTCATCTATTGTCCTAGGTCAGTCCATGGATGCCCGTGCTAGTGAGGCGTTTTGAAATCTGTACACCAAATACATACTCACTGCAAAGCATTGATGATGGCCCATCAGAGGCCACCATACCTGCGGACACTGTATTTAATCAGACCAACATTCAGGACTTGTTTCTTCATGCTGCCAGGCCTGACCTTTGGCAACATGGTGGAAATCCATTTTATTCTTTAAAAAAGAAGGCAGTAGAACTCCTGCTATTTTGGTATGAGGGGATGTCACAGGCTAGGTAGTTAAAGTCCTACAATCCTGAGCTGCACACAATATTCCCAAAGTAGATGTTCTCTTTAAAAAGACCCAGAAATTAAAAATGTTCGCTGTCTGTCTCCTAGCTGTCATCTAGTTCTCAGATATCAAGTGGATCTTTTTACTAGTTTTCCTCCAGTTTCAAGGCTTTTCCAGAACAGTGATTTGCTGTGACCAAGGGGTTGCTGAAAGTTCTATGGGACCTATAGCGTGGAACTGAACCCTTAGTGTCTGGAATATCCTCTGCATAAAGAAAGTGAGACTACTCTCCTGCTCAGACATATGGCTCAGAGTTAAGTAAAAATGAATAACTTGACTAATCCTCTTAGATGCCACACACCCCTGGCTATGATACAGACACAGAGGACACCATTTCCTCTGAGTCACCCACAGAGGAAATCTCATTTGGAGATACCCTCACAAGGATGAAGGTTTACTTCAGATGGGAAGAGGAATATTGCACAGGGTACGAGATTCTCACAGATATCCATACAAGAATCCTCCGTTGGATAAAGCGATGATCTGCATGGATCCAGCAAAAAGGTACAAATTGGTCACACCACACTCCTAACTGACCAAGAAAGAAGGGCTGCTGATGGATTTGGGAAAATATTTATACAACTTCCATCCTGGCCTTCAGGACAGTTAATTGCCAGACATGCATGACTATGTTTTAGATGGCCCTCCTAGATGAGAAAGGAGAAAAAAATAGAGGAAGTTTGATTGTCTGAGGACAAAATTCTCTGTGATAACACAGACAGCTACCCAGGTAGAAAAATACACAAGTGTGGATATGATGCTGTGGATTCAGCACCCAGGGTTAGGTGAGCTTTTTGAAACAGACTTGGCTTACACTTCATTTTAAATTTCATTTTTCTGATATCTCAGCATGTTTTACTTTAAATCTGTCTATGACTGCCTTATGACCAGTGAAACAATTCCTTAAATTGTGCTGCTGCTATGACCTAAATTATATCCTGGAAGAAGATATTCAAGCTTCTTTTGATCCAGCAGACAAAGCGCACACAACATTGTCGACATGGAAAACTGCTGTGCTTGGAACTATCATCTCAGCCAGGAAGGTTTCACATTTGCAAGCTTTAATGTGTAAGGCTTGCTTTTTAGTTTTCCTTAGAGGTAGGATAGGCCTGAGAGCAAATCCTTCTTTCATGCCCAAAGCTGTGACAGAATTCTTCTTGAATCATATAATAGAGTTACCTTTTTTCTTTCCAAAACCACAAAGTAAGGTATAAAAAGACTGTTACTCTTCTTGAATGTGCACATATAGCTAAGGGACTATTTACAGAGAACTAAGAACAAAAGTAAATCCATTCCATTGTTAGTCTTCTTTTGCTGTGAGAAATGAGGGAGAGGCTGTGTCAAACAGATTATCTACATGGCTAGCACATTATATACATGTTTCTTAATCTTGCCAAGGTAAACACCATACCAAGTAGGATCAAGCCACTATGGCATTCCTTAAGGTAGTTAAGCTTTTCTAGAAACCTTCAACTTAGACATCTGTTCTAAGCACTTTATATTGGATATTGATTTTTGAGTTGGTTAGATTTGCTATGGCCATTTACAGGGCTTGCTGAAACTAGCCACTTTTCTGAGGCTGGCATCTTGGAGCTCTGGTAATCATTCCAGTAGTCAAGTCAACTGCAACAGTGGTCTTAAAGAATATAGTGCTATTGTGTAGGAACTTGGAGTAAGATGTTTGAGTGGGTCAGTATTGCAGCACTATTGGTCTCACACCACCCCCTCTCCCTTGCATTATTTCTTGGATTATATCCATCCTGAACTGAGGTACCCAACCTCAGATTTCCTTCCTATTTCCTTTATATAAGTTCTTGGGTCTGATGAGGTTTTGGTAGCATCTGGGGAGGCTTGTTGCTTCTCTTCTCTCTTTTTGAGCAGGGTAGGAGTCCATTTATCTTTAGTTACATAACCTCCCTTGGCTTTGCTAATCCTTGCAAGGGCTTTGTCTCTCTCCTTTTCTGGTCATGAAAGCTTCAAAATAATGTTGGCTGTTTACTGAGGAAATCCTAACATCTGCTACATCGAAGAGGAAGGGTTCTGAACTCTCAAAGTTGGGCCATATATGTGGGAATGCCTGTGCCTAAGTCCTAGTAGTCAAGTGTTGCATCAGTGATGTACCATAAACTGATGCCATATTGTGAATACCATACCTGCATAATGTTATATTGACTGCATAAGATCTTTTGTGTTCTTTTCTTTTGCATGTTAGTGTTCTTGCATATTTTCATTTTTGTACATTTATTCTTAAATGTTTACTTAATTGTGCCCAGTAGATCTGTAGTTTATTTTGGTCACCTTGGTCCTCATGTTTACCGGCCCAGCCCCCAGTGACCCATGTGCATGCTGGGTCTACCAGCTATCCTCCGAACTTACCCCCTAGACTTATTGTGGTATTGGTGAGGCTGTTTGTGGATCCTAAGGGCATCCTGGGGGCTTGGCTCATCTGCACTTTTTTTTTGTTTTATGCCCTACCCACTCCCCACACACTTTGATTGCATACAAGAGCAACTCCCCTCTTTGAACCATGCCTTCCCTCAGAGTGTTTATCACCAAATCCCTTCCCTGCCGCTTAGTCGTTTGAGCCAGTAATTGCAGCTTGGGCCAACTGGGCCGCATTTAGGGCTTTATCATCTATGCCACCAGAGCAGCATGTACATTTTGATGTTGATGCTTTATTTTAAACAAACAGTGCACTTGTAACGTAAATCTTTTCTCCTTGGGACTCTGTTGTAAAGTTGTATTTTGTTCAGTCAGACTGTCTCAGTTAAATGAAAATAAAATAAAATTAAGTAAATATGCAATTGTATTTTTTCCATCATAAACCACAGCCACGTATTTTGTCTTGATATGTATTTTACATGACGGGAACAAAATATTTCAAAATATTCAGTCCACCAAAAGAAATAGCCTTATTTCTGCGAGCCGTGCACACATCCATGAGAGTTCCCACATTGCCCACAGCAAGATATATGCAATATGCAGAGGGTGCCAAGTCAGGCACTCCACTCTAAAAGTCATTCCTTGTAATAATTGACTACAGCAACCTGTGTGATTATTTTGCTGACAGCCAAGTATGTTGATGCTATGCATTTTGGACAACCGCAAGGGCCTATGACCAGAAGTCCTCACATGTGCAAAACAACAAGAACAGCACAAAAAAAAAAAAAAAACCTCTTCTGGCTGTTCAAGCCCACCCACTGTACATTCCATGCAGGAAGACTGAACCAAACTGCTATCTAGTACCTCCTGCAGCAACCTGCATGCTCATTTTGTTGATATCTTAACAGTTCCCATAAGCCAGGATCACAGAATCTTGTTTTCAGCAGCATAAGTACTTTGCCAGTGTAATGATGACATGGCGCACAACTCTTGTCATTTTCTGCTAGCTCACATAGAATGTTCACTTGCATAGTGTTTACACAGAGAAAAGAAGAAACAAAAAAGGCAAAGTAAGTTCAAGTGCCTACACACAAGAACATTATCTACATACTACAATTTTTTATAAAAAGATTAATGCTCTTTATTGCATTAAATACTTCTTATGACCAGTTTGAAAAAAGGCCTCGTCTAGCACACTAACCTTAACAAAGCCATTAGTTAAAATCTACATATTACAAAATTCACTGCTCAGCCTTTGGAGAGAGCATCTGTAGAAGTTGCATACCAAGTAGGGTAGAACGGCTGTCTGACAAATTGCATTTCATCCACCTCTCTTATGTCCATATGTTTCTGTACAACTACAGATTTCCATCACTCTCCCCATCATCTCCTGCAAGACAGAGTATCTATTAAGATAGTCTGAAATAAATTTACTGGTAATTAGAAAAACACACTGAAAAAAATTTGAGAACACAAAACTGGAACTGGTGTAAGTTCAGCTTCTGTAACTATGTCTTTTTATAATATTATAATAATTGTGTCAGTGCATGAATTTCTCCTCCATCAGTTTTCTCCAAAAACATTTTTTTTTTTTAACTAGACTGTCACACTAATTTCAGTCAACCTCATTCACTTTTTTTTCTCATTTTTTTACTTGTACCCACTGTTAAGTGTTTGCCATGGTCTGAACTGCATTTGGATTGCCATATTGAACATTTAAACATGTAAGAACCTGGAGACGTTGAAAATAGGAGAATTGTGTAAAGGGGTAAATGAAGTTTGAAAATAAGGGCATGCAAAAATAGGGACATCTGTGCAGGAGTAAATCAGATAGGCCTGAAAATAGAAGCATTCCTTCAAAATGGAGGCAGTTGGGTCTTTTAACAATGTGTTATTGTCCCTTCTGAACTGTACACGTGATTGTAATTTTCATGTCGTTCATTGAGTTATTGTTCTTTTTTCTGGTCAGCCCTGAAATGGGCTGTGTCAGCAAGGCTAACCCAGTCAACAAAATATAGGTAAGTGCACAAAAATAAAATAAGCAAAACTGTGGTGGGTATTCAGAAACAAGTACCGTATTCATTAAGCAAAGTAGCATGGTGATGGTGACACACAGTGAGGGATGTGGTTAAGAGAAACATGCAGTGCATAAGGCAGTGTGGTATGCATTGTTTGTATTATGACTGTATAATGATATGCTAATGAGAGACGTGATTGAACCATCATAAATGGTAATGACAACAGCAGCAAGTAATTAAGAAAATTATAAAACTAGAGCAGTGAGCTGCAGAGATCAGCTGCTCTGAACAGCGTGATTTGGACGTGAACGGGATCATTTTCTGCATCGAGATGTTAGGAGTTTCATCTGTACTACGTAACAGCACTTTTTACTGGCAGCTGTCAAACCTCTAACCCCAGCATTAAATTCTGATGATTTTTGTATCACATATAGGTCTGTCCCTGGCTCAGCTAGCATCACCTCCATAACAAGGACATAGTTGACTGCCATGGTTTGGAAAGAAGCAATATTTGTGAGATTGTAGACTTGTGACATCTTCACATGGAATCATGTGGAATGCATGAAATGCCTATCCACTGGAGTATGAGGTCTGTGTAGCTTCAAATATTAACACTGTGAGGATTTTTCAGTATCTAGCATTAAGAGTTTAGTAACTCGTGGCGTTAAGAATCCATCAACAATTCCTTGATGTGTTGCTCCAGTGTGTAAACTACCATATGTGGTTTTCACAAATAACAGAAGGGAGAAACACCACTCTGCTGGCATTCGCTGAGTTTGTAGGAATTATCAGATGCATCCACATTGCTATCATGGCCCCACCTGCTCCATATGTCATCCAGTATATCAACCGTAGGGACATCAACTACCAGATGGTAAGCAATGCATGGGGTATTATTTGCATTGTGTCTAAGTTCCAAACAGTTCACAAGATTACAACTGTTATGACCTATGAACCTATATATCAAACAAAGCTCCTCATTAGCCGTCTTCAAGAAAAATCTTGATGATTGGATAGGAAATTCAGCCCGGGGATCACTTCTGTGGCTCTGCTTGACAGGGGCACAGGAAAATAATTTTCTTGGGTGGCGAAAGCCAGAGTACCGTTTGGCTAGGCTTATATAGGCCCTAGGGTCAATAGCCTAGTACCTACCTATGAACCTATGGTAGATGTGCAGCCAATACCAGTGGTTTCTGCTGGGTGATATTTTCCAATACGTCACCTAATTGATAGGTGCACACATGTCCCACCAGTCCTAACCTGGGGAAAAATGCCTACAGTATGTGGGCTGTAGTCCGCTCATACTTTTAACTGTTGTTTGGTGAAGCAGGATATAACATGGAGCCATGCTTTGACATCCATCCACAACCCTCAGACTATTGCAGAAATTGCATACAACACTGAGCTGTCACAGACATACAACATCTGTGAGCTTGTGATCAGTGTGTGGAAGGCCTGTTTCCATTGCGTAGATATTTTTGATAATACAGTGTAGTATGCTGTGGAAACCTGCATTAAATATTTCTGTGCCATGATGGAGACAGAGTGTAAAATAGTTACAAGTAGTAATATACCCAGTTTATGCAGTACAGTGCATTGTCTGTCCACGCTCTGCATCAGAAATTATGTAAGCCCCACAAGTCTGAACAGTAGGCAAAGTACTGTCATCGTTATTTGCACAAGTGGGATCAAGCACAGTTGCAGGGAACAGCAGTGGGAATATGTGGAGGGATGGAATGGGTTATTGCAGGTGGAAGTAACCATGTATATGACTGGGTGGTTAGTGTGGGTTAGGCAGCACACTGTCTAAGGAAAGTTGAGCTTTCCAGATGGAAAATGCTGACTGCACTGCCTGCTTGGCCCTGCATTACTGGAATGGGAGGCTTGCATTTGGTGAGTCTGTTTGGTACTTGCTGTGGTTCCACTGGTGGAGAGATGGTATATTGTGGATGGCCCCATCCATTCATATAGTTTTGTCAAGGCTATGCATGCTGAATACCATCAGTTGGTGTTAATGGTGCAGAAGTGGTGAGCCCATCTGGCTTTCCTTCTGAGTTGTGTCTGGAGTTGACTTACATGACTCTCAGTTATAACTATGGGCACTCATCCTGTGGGTTGTAGAATGGCCACATCCTTGCAGAAAGTTATGTCACTTCATTTTGGTCACCATCAGATGGCATGGATGATGTGGAACTGCCTGATCACAAATGGCTGGCTTTGCCAGGTGTACCCATATTGGAGCCAGGAGGGGATCTGCCATGATTATGGGCTTACCTATGCCCAGGGGTGGAGGCAGCCTTTGGAGGTGTGAGAGGTGACAGACCATAATGTTGTGCGACAACTGTGGAGGTGTTCCCTGTGACTGTGTACCATGCAAGTGGCTTCTTGCAATGGATGCCACATGGCCCAAAATTGCCATCACCATGCATGTGGGCTTTCAATTCCAAAATGTCATCTCAGTATACAGGTCTTGCAGGCCATTGTATATGTCCTTATGCATCCTGCACATCACACACTGATTAACTCAGACAGAATGAGAGTGGCATTTGCCTGTGGCTAGATCACTGACCTGCACATCTCCCGATTGATGCTCTGGGTGATACTTAGTGTTGAGGTGGCCTGTGGTGTGTTTGTGCTCTGCAGTGAAAACACCATTTCTTGCTGTCATATCTATACGGGTACTGGGCAGCCTTTGATGGGCTTCTATGTGGAGGATAAACATCACTAAACACAAGGGATGTGGTGTTGCTAATGGCAGCCATAAACCCACCAGATGTGGATGTATTGTGTTCTCCACTGTTGTCATTGCTGGAAGTGATAAGTATGCCATCCAACTGTGCTGTGGGATCAGGCACTCATGATACACTAATGTCAGGTATATCCCATTCTTTTGTGCTTTACTAGCACCAGCAGCACATCTGAAGGCAGACAGAAAAATCTAGTGATTCTTGTGAAACATAGGTGAAATGTCACCACCCTGTGACATATACATGGCATATATGCACACATTCAAAGGATACATATGCACCTGATGGTGAAAGTCATGACTGTTGTATCCCTTATGAACCTGAAGAGCAGATATGTGGACATCTACCATTTGGAGACCAGTGACAGAGGCAAGCCACTGTGCTGTGATGCTGGCATATGGGCAAGCCAACCTGGTCCTTCCACAGTAGACACACATGGTGTCAACACCAGTCCAGCCCCAACAGCTAGTCTTTCATCTGCTATAAGTGTGCAGTCACTATTCTCAGACAGAGATAAGTAGAGATTCTCTGTCAGGTTGCTGTGTGCAGATAATCCTACCCCATGGCCATTCTATCCTTGGCAGTGGCCACATACTTCATTGCACACACAATCATACCAGAGTTTTTGTGCATTCCTGTTATGGCCAGCCACATCACTGACTTTGTGCCATGTGATTCTAGAAGGTTTTGTTACCCATGTCCTTATTCAGAATCTGCCTGCCATATAAGGAAGGGGTTGGCATAATTGTTAAGGTCTTACTCACACACGCAAGTTAGAGGATATGATTCTCCGCTCTGGCTTTTGGCTAGGCTTGTAATAGTTTGCAGACTGATAGCTTAGTGTTTATCTGTCTATGAACCTATAAGAGACCTTTGTCTCTGTTGGAGTGAACGTTCCCAGTTTTTCATGCTGTTTTGTTCCCATCTTGATAGCTGTTGTGTGAGTATATCTATGATCACTACATATTTGCAGGTATGACTTCTGTCCCCATCAATGACCACTGGCCATGCTGCAGTTGAATTGTAGGTGGTAAAGATGCTGAACATTACATACATTTTTTGAGGTTCTTCCACAAAGTGGCCATTGGGGTAGCTAGGGAGGCTGGGACAGGCAAAACTCATCCCAGTATTGATGTCAAGTTCATGACCCTACATATGTGCATTTTCAAGGAAACATAAGGCTCAGAGTTTGAGAGTTCAGAAATCTCGGTGACAGAACTTTGAGTAGATTTCAGACTGGGGCTTCAGTGGCCAGAGGATCATCTTCAGTGGTCACTGCCAAAGAGGTAGTGGTAGTCAGCAAATTCAGGGGTTCCACAGTCCTTCAATTAGAAACAGCAGCAGAACCCCTGTAGACTTGCTGAACTTTACCATGCTGGAGGTAGTTGGGTGTCCCTTATCCTTGTTCCAGCAAGCATGTTGGCCATTACATGAAGCAAATGGGTAAGAGAGCGAATATCCAGAGGCTATGCTATTCACTTTTGTTGGAAACACTCAAGCTAACTTCTCTTCATTACTGGGTGGTACACCCCATGAGGATGCAAGAGTAGAGGTTATCAACTTTCTTCAGAAAAGAGACACCTAAGAGGTCTCATCAGACCAGAAAGGGTTTGTTGTTTACTCGGTGTTCATTTTAGTTCCTAGGAAAAACAAGGATTTTAAGTCACTCTTGGATATTAGTGGCCTAAACCTTTATGTAAAGAAAACCAAGTTCCAGATGGTCATAGTTTCTTCCTTACCCACCAGAATGAGATTGGATATATTCAGTAGACCTCCAGGTTGCCTATCTGAACATCAGAATTGTCAAAACTTCTAGGAGGATTCTACATCATGTAGGAGCCAGTCGTTAAAATTCAGAGCTTTGGGGTTTGGTCTCACCACAGCTCTTAGGTGTTCACTAAATGTATGGCATTTTATTAGAGACTCCGGGAAACCAGGATTTCCCTTATTAGATGACTTGTTTCTTGTCTGTACCATAAGAGATTCACTAATGAAGGCAAGGAAAAACTTACTACAGCTTTTTCTGTCCTTTGGAACAAGAGTGGCCACTGTGAAGTTTTAATTGGAACTGTGTTAACCATTAGTCGTTATACATAATCATCTGAACACTGTACAAAAGATTGTGAAGCTACCTCAGAACAGAAAACTCTCAATGCAAGGTGTAGTCAAACAGATAGCCCTGTATATTTTGTTTATAATCCTCAAAGCATTAAGTGCAGTGACAGCTGCAATTCATCCCCCACCACCACCACTCACCTTTGTGAATCCTAGGAATGCAGTCATCACAGGTGGAAGGATGCATTTGTCAGAGTTTTAGCTGTTCAAAGTGTGCTGTGCTTCTCTGCAGTGATGGTTAAATTCACACAGTCTCAGCCCGGTGCTTCTTTATTCCCTCTCTATCTTCAGTCGCAGTGAACATGGATGCGTCTGCTATTAGGTTTCGGGGGGGGGGGGCATTTTTTATGGCACATGGTCCAAGGGACATGGATGCAGTAGGAAACCAAACTGCACATTAGTTTACGTAAGATGAGGGCAGTTTTCTTAGTATTGCAGGCCTTTTAATATCTATTCTTACAGGGGGTAGTAGCCATTCACAAGGACCGAGTCATTCATATTGTAGAGTAACAATTACGATGGCACCAGCTCCTATCTCATCTGCTGAAAAGCTGCGACAATCTGAGGAGCAGATTTTGCTTTCACAATGTTGTCTGCTAGCAGTGCACATCCCTGGCCGAGCCAGATGCCTGGCATACATGCAGACATATTCTGAATTTCTGATGCCTCACGAGTAGTCCCTCAGCTATTTAGAATGGATGGTATTCCATTGATATGGAAGCCTTGCTGCTGAATATTTGGATCCCAAACCAATGAATAATGCTGCATTTTTTTTTTACCTTATCCTTCCACCAGAAATGATTCCCAGGGATACTCTAGTCCTTCATTGGCCAATTAATATTGTGTTCTTTTTACGTGCAGTATGTGGCATTACTATTACTTTTTTGTTTTTGTACTTTAATTGCTAATGTATCGAAATAGTATGTGTTTTCTCAACGTCTGCCTAAAGTTTCAATGTATTTTTTCCTCTGTATTGTTTTTGGATTTTGGCTTTAGTCATGGATGTAAAGGATACTTGGACCAGACCACAAAATGAATGAATAAAACTCCTTGCGAAATTACTTCTTCTGCTCTGCTGAATTTTGAAAGCATCTATGCATATAGTGTAGATAGTATTGTTTGATTGATTAACCTCTTTTTGCATTACTTGCAATGTATGACAATTGTTTAATGTTCATGTATCTTTTCTTTTTCTGTTACATTTCATTTACTGTTCGGCTTTGATGTAAAGAATAAATAAAAATTATTGGGGGAAAAAAAAAAACTTCTCATGGCCCCATTCTGGCCTCAGCAAGTATGGTTCCCCTTGCCTTTGGACTCACCTCAAGAAGAAACATCTTGCTTTTTAGATCTACTCGTGGGTCTCTTGACTCACTCATTTGTCAAACCTCACTCAGATATTTGCTGCCTCCATTTAACCACTTTGTTTCTGAAATTCATTTCAAGCCAAGGTCCATATTACTTGCCTAGGGTTGCCCAAAACCTTATTGTTTCCCAGAAACCTTCCACCAGGAAGCTTTGCAAAGGAAAGTGGAAGTTTTCCTTATGGGTTGCCCAGCAAAGATTAGACTGCTATCTCTACTTGCTTCCATACCGTTGTTTCTTTCTTTTTACAATACAGGTCCAAACTTTTGTAACATAAAGGTTCATTTGGCAACTATGTTTAACTTTTATCAGGTATCAACTCCAGCTTATTAGTAACACAAAGTTGTCAGAGCTTTCATAAGAGTAACCTTCCTCTTTCATCCTTCCAGTAAGGATCTCACTCCATCTTGAGATCTTAATTTCATCCTGGAGAAACTCACTCATCTGCCATTTGAGCCAACCATCTTAGCTGACCTTAATACCTCTCATAGAAATCCCTTTTTCTGATCAGCTAAAAGTGTGTTGGAGCTACAAGCTGCATCTTGTCATCCTCATATCTCTCAACCTCTTGGTGCAAAAAATCTGGCCGAAGCCATAAATAAAAGTGGATCAAAGGCCCCAAAACAGGCAACATTTTTAAGTATTGCTCCTACAAACTTAGAAAGTTGATAGGATAAGTGGTTTTGCATTAGCATGAATTTTTCTGAAGGGTAAGAAGTCTGAAACTGTCATTATTTTCTAACTTCAGTCTTTAATGATTTGCAGCTAATTTGCCAGAAAGCCACAGTTTTATGAAAAGCAGGCCAAAAATATGAAACAAAAATCTGGACATTATGGAAAAATCTGTACAGTCGAGAAATATGGCCTCAGTATTTCATAAAGATATATATATTCTCCTTAAGAACAAAACTGTTTTCAAAAGTGGCATACAAAGTAAACATTAACCAGTCCATTAATTTTCCAGTATTTTTATCCCACTGGGTTCTTGGATTATTGCCTAGACTAATTAAATATGTATTGCACTGTATTCACAGGCAACTCTACAAAGAAGTAATGACACCAGAAAGCATGATCAGTTGTTTGTGCCTTCTACAACATACAGATTGGGACAAAACTTAT